>NW_004797880.1:17191-19815 GCF_000002075.1 Aplysia californica | reverse complement strand
GGGGGGGGTTGTTATTTCTATACCATTTCATTTTCTAGTGCATGAATGACGTCGATCCAACTCTGAAAAAAATGTAATCCAAAACAAATCAAGCATATCATAGGCCTAATGATCTTTTGTTGAAATGCCGTGGATTAGTGGATTGTACGCAACACCAACAACAATTACAGGTAAAAATATGAGTACAAGTTCATTGACCATAATTTTAGACTCACCTGCACAGAAGTATGTGCGAAGCAGGAAACAAAATATCTTGATGAGGAGGCAGAGCGCAAGATGTTTCCACACGTCGCAACTGCACTACTAACTCAACACTTTGTACGCTTGCCAACACACACGTGGGTTTGTTAATGAGCACGTTTTGGGATTTAAAAATCAACAACACAGAACTTCCAAACAAACTCAACAAAACCCCAAAGACACCGAACCAAAAAAACACTCGATTCTTCTTCTGCTACTACCACTAAGCTTTCCCTTTTCTCCCTGATCTTCAACCTCATGCAATTAGCGTCCGTGGGAAATGGCAACCGGATTCGAACTGCCACTGTCCAGACACTACAGTCCAGCTCTCCTTGACTTCCTGAGTGAGGCAGTCAGCGAAAACCTAGCAGTGCCGTGTGCTAACTGGGTGAAACAGACCGTTAGGATGTTAGTTGAAGGTGCGAGAGCCGTCCAACGAACGTTTACTGGAGGAACTACAACAAGGTGATGTACCGTACTTAGTCCGTTAAGGGGACTCGACTCACACGAGTTCGCTTGGTTGTTGTAGTTGTTGTTGTCGTTGTTTTTGTTGTTGTTGTTGCTGTTGATGATGGTGATGCTGACACTCTTGTTGTAGTTGCTGCTGTTGATGATGATGATGCTCTTGTTGTTGTTGTTATTGTTGATGATGATGATGCTCTTGTTGTTGTTGTTGTTGTTGTTGCTGTTGTTGGTGATTATGATGTTATGTTGTTGATGATTTTGTTCTTTCTTTGTTGTTGTTGTTGTTGACGATGATGGTGATGATGATGATGATGATGATGATGATGATGATGATGATGATGATGATGATGATGATGATGATGAGCAATAACCAGCAGAACAATCCAAACTGCACTTGGGTTTGATTATAAATCGGACTTCTGCAAGGCAGGCTAAGACTAGAATATATATCGATCTTTATCGATTTATCTGTCTATCTACGTCCGTCCATCTGTCCGTCCGCCAGCTCACCAACCCACCCCTCCGTCCACCCCTCCCTTCCTTCCATCCATCAATCCATCCATCCATCCATCCATCCATTCACCCATCCATCCATCCATCCATTCACCCATCCATCCATCCATCCATTCACCCATCCATCCGTCCATCTATGTCCGTCCCAGCGAACTAAAAATGCAGATCGCCCAAATCACCTCGCTCTTGTTAGAGCTAGTACGGTAGGCAGTGGCGGAAAAAATTACTCAAGCACGACTAGAGGTCAGAGAAGGAAGATCTTAATCCAATTACATCAGGGGACTTAAGCCGGTTGCGTCAAGGGTAAGGCATTAGACCTGGGCTTAGCAGGCGTGTGTTACGGGCCCTTGTTTCCTGGCGGGAGCCGGACGGACGGAGGAATCGGAACTTGACTCCAGATCGTCCTCACTCACTACATTGACTTTTAGTAAGAGTTTTACGGCACTTGCAGCACAATGAGGTCATATAAGTGCAGAAGATTTATAGGTGTTATAAGAGAGTAACAAACACAAAAAAAGGAGTAGGAGAGAGAAGGTCGATAGTTTGTTGTTTTTTTTAAATAGGAAAGAAGAAGCAAACCCCACCAGAGCACCCGCCAACCACCCACTCATTGGATTCAGTGGGCTACGCACTACTAGATTCTGGTTTAAAATGTCGGGTGAGCAGGCTTGTGAAGGTAGAACATTTTTTTTTCATTTAAATGAAGGTGTTTTACGCTCCAATTAACACAATTTAGAACCTGCGAAAATCAGTTGAGAAAGATTTTACAAGGGTGGTTATATAGCGGGTGTTTTGATACTAACATTACGGTATTAATTTGTTTTCGCGTATTCATCACCAACAGACAGATTCAGCAAAATCGGAATTAAGGCGTTACAAAAGTGTAAATGTGCATCCATCTTAAGCCATTTTATCGGGGAGGAGAGAGGAGGAAAGGCAAAGAGTTTACAGTAGTTCTAAGCTCCTTGAGGAAAGGGGAGGGGAGGGGGAGGCGGAGGGTAAAAAGGGCGATATTATTATAGTGGGGGTGACCGGCTGGCTGCATGGGTAGATCGCACCACGGAGATTGAGACGATTTTCCAGGTTCAAAGACAGGAGGGGCGCCTTTGTAGTTTACTGTCAGTCAGAATAGAGTGATAAAGGCTACGCTCCACTTCAAGTTGCTGACGTAACACCTTTCAGTTCATGCTGAGTCGGCAGTATAACGGCGACACTGCACCGGGAGGTTTCGTTCAGTATGAATTATAATGATATAAAGATAGATAATAAGCAGGTCGAGCGACACAATAATGGTCGGGTCAGTTTAAGTCTTAGTAGAGGTTTTACGGCGCTCGCAACTACATAAGGTCATATGAGCGCCAGAAGATTAAAGGTGTTACAAGAGAGTAACAAAAACATAAAAAAGA
>NW_004797880.1:11705-12771 GCF_000002075.1 Aplysia californica | reverse complement strand
CGTGTGTGTGTGTGTGTGAATGTGGGGGGTAGGGGGGCTGGAGTAGGAGTTAAGTTTTAGTTTTAGTAAGAGTTCTACGGCACTTGCAATACAATAAGGTTAAATAAGTGCCGAAGACTAGAGATGTCACGTGAGAGTAACAAACACACTTATATAAAACAAAGAGGGGAGAAGATAAAGACGATAGATGTTTGGGGAAAGAAGGAGCAAACCACATCAGAGCACCCACCAACTACCCACAATTCAAACCAGGGCCATCCATCCGCGGCATAGCAAAGCACGATACCAATGGGGGACATACAGGTGAGGCATCGTGGTGAAATCAGGCGCTCGTCAAAGTAATGAAATCGAAGAAACCGGTATTTTTCAGTTTGTTAAGCAATTTTCATCGAATTTTCGTTTTTTGACTCAACACCTTGTTTGACCATTCAAAAACATTCTTATGGGTGAATTTTCAGGAAAAACGTTGATCAAAGGCACGAAAACTGTAAACTTGCTGTTTCCAGGGACTCCTGAGCTATGGAAGTCACCAAACTTCGGCGGCCACTTTCTTGCCAATTTTACTTCTGAAACCAGGCGACCCCACCTCCTTCAATCGAAAATATATTAATATCTCAACTTCTATTCAAGATAAATGGATGTCTTCTTTATCAAAAGCAAGGCAAATGAACAACCTTTAAGATGATACCAATAACTCCATATGCCTAAAAGTTGTCGAGCGCCTGTTTCCACCACGTTGTGACACAGTGAAGGGGGCAACTGAACTGTCAGGGGACTCCGCACACTGGTCATATTTCTGTAAGGATAATGAAGGATATCAATCACACCGCAATACAAAGGGCCCAGCAACGGCACAGTAAAGGACGCCATCCACAGGACACATTTAAACAAAGGGTGGGTATCGTTTTTCTTCTCTGTTGTAGCTCAATTTAGATCGTTCACGTCGGACGCTTCAGGTAAGTTTACCTTTGGAAAATACATTATAATGTCTTGGAGAAATATATTTCAAGTCAAACCATTGTGCAGTTATATCCTTGAAAGGATTAAATTTTAGTTTAAATATATA
>NW_004797880.1:7932-9429 GCF_000002075.1 Aplysia californica | reverse complement strand
TCATATGACCTTATGCAGTTGCGAGCGCCGTAAAACCCTATACTAAACAAACAAACAAAACAATATATCAACACAATATTAACCGCTATTTCAAGTAAAGAAATACGCAAGACGAACATACTGAGTAAAATAATAACAACCACATTCTTAAAGTTGGTGTTCCTACACTACCATCTTTTCCCCTCCACCCTTCAATACAGTTAAGATCTTTTGGAAGTCGGGTTTTCACGCTGCCAGTCAGGGCCATGAAGGCAAAGGGCCACCCCGGGCTGAGAGGAATATCCTACCGTCCCAGCCTCCCAGCACAAAGAAACAGACACTCGTTAAAAAAACAACTATCCCAGCACGAGAATTGAACTCTGGTACTCTGCGTGCGACGGCGAAGCAACTAACCACTACAACACAGGCGCTGGTTGGTAAGGCGATATTTATTCTCTTCTGTAACCAGAAACCTATTTTTCAAAATTATATATTATACGCGCCCTTAGCGAAGATCCGTCAAGTCGAAAAATAGCGCGCACACTGTTGTATGTAATCAATATGCACACGACACACATGCCCGTGCGTCATCGTTGGAGACCCATTCCACAGCTCATTTAACCCAATACATTACCCCGAGTAGAATACTGCATTTATAAAACACCGCACAACTACAAAACAAGCGAATAATTTAGTTGCCATTACTAGATGTGAGTCATGCACACATGGACTGTTCTATATGAAAATTAGGTTTGCAAAAATAGATATCTTAACCCACCACATTTCAATTATCTTTTTTTTTTTCTTTGTTTACTTTCATGGAGTGCAAATTGAGCAACCACCCCCTCCCATCCCCATTTCCGCGAACGGAATATAGGGGTATTCATTACCCATTACTGTTTGGAACACATGAACACAATATGCAAAACGTGCGGAAAGGAGGGGGGGGGGGTCTGGCAATTTTCCCATGTGATTACGCTCATAAACGTAAATGCACGCATGTGCATACGAACACACACACACATACGCACGAACGCATGCACGCGCACACACACACGCACGCGCGCACGTACATACTCAGGCACGCATGCATGCGTCCACACACGCAGACACAAACGCACAAACGTGCACACACACACACAGAGACACAAACACTTGTGAAGTGTGCGGACAAAATGAGTTACTTCTCAGATTTTAGACCGATGGGAATAGAAACATCAAATTTATAGGTTGAAGTTTTACAATTTATCAGTATGAGATGATAAAAGACATGTTAAACTTGAAGAGAATGGCGTTGGTTTAGAGTCTACAAATATGACCCTTGTCTTGATTTTTGGCTGATATCTCCATTCATGGATTGCGAGAAGTAACTCATTTTGTTAGCTCGCTTCACAAATAATGTTTGTTTTGTTTGTTTAAGTGCACACACACGCACACGCACACGCACGCACACACGCACACACGCACACACGCACACACACACATACACACACACACACACACACACATACACACACA
>NW_004797880.1:5167-7832 GCF_000002075.1 Aplysia californica | reverse complement strand
GGGGGGGGGTAAGGGATAACAACATTCCTGATGCGAATAGCCGTCTTCTCTTAATACATGTTCATGTAGTCCGTGTACCTCATCGCCTTACAGTAAATACCTCCCGATGGTAGCACTGCATGAACTGAGGTCAACGCTCCTTTCAACGTTGTAACAGACAAAAACCACTGGCTTATTTTAACCCTACCCGTACGAGCATTCTGAAACAACCTCAACTTCCTGGAAAGCATACACTGCAAGCAGCCATTTATAGGCGCTAAAACACTAACATACTAACAAAATCTTTTGCTTTCTATGGCCGGGTACCCATTCCCATCTGGGTGAAGTGAGGAAAATTCGTGTAAAGTGCATTTCCCGAAAACACAACGTCGGGCCCATACGACGTGGGGAACTCTGTGCCACCACTTTCCAAAGAGAAAATTTACTCGTTAATCCGATCAGTACGCCTTGCATAGCAGTCTGTCAAAACGATTTTTTCCAAAATACTGAACGTTTCGAAAAGATCTTCTTATTAGATCTAGAGTATTTCTAAAATGTGAAAAATACAACCCCGGGGGTACAAAATGACCCCAGGGCGTACGGATAGGGTTAAGTAAACGTCAATACATCTAATAGCACTGCAAAAAAAAGGGTAGGCGGGGAGCCTTTAGTTTTAGTTTTAGTAAGAGTTTAAGGCTCTTGCCACACAATAAGATCGTATAAGTGCCGAAGATTAGAGGTGTTACAAGAGAGTAACAAACACAAAAAAGAAGGAGGGGAGATAAGGATGATAGATGTTTGATGGGAAATAAGAAGCAAGAAGCAAGCCACACCAGAGCACCTGCCAACAACCCAGGCGGGGAGCCTTGAAAATACCCTAAACAACAATGTTAAGATCAAGTTAAAGAAAACCCTGCTGAAAGTGTCAACCACACAATAGCCCAGCAAAATATTTTAAAAAACTGACCTCCAGTACCCCTTCCTCCCCAAATCCCCCTCTCGCTCTCTCTCCGTCTCTCTCTCTCTCTCTCTCTCTGTCTCTGTCTCTCAGTCTCTGTCTCTGTCTCTCAGTCTCTGTCTCTCTCCTTTTCACTCTCTCAAGAAAAAACAACAACTGTTTTTCTCTCACCCTTTCTCTCAAGAAAGCCCCCTCCCCCCATCTCATCTCTCTCTCTCTCTCTCTCTCTCTCTCTCTCTCTCTCTCTCTCTCTCTCTCTCTCTCTCTCTCTCTCTCTCTCTCTCTCTCTCTCTCTCTCTTTCAACTGCGCAATAGAATACTCAAACAAACAAACAAACAAAAACGACAAAAACTGCGCTGTTCGTTTCGTACAGCCTAACACAACAACCACTATGCAACAGAATACTTTAGAAACGAGCGCAACAGAAACACGATACAGCTCCACAGGAATAACAACAGACAAAGAAAATATTATGAAGTACATGTATAAAGTAAAAAAAGGTGCCAAGGGAAATAATCCTTTAGTTTCTACAGACCGTGCAACCGCAGTCACTTCCCCTGTCTCTCTGTGTTTACAAACAATCGGAGTCGGAAGGGTCGAGCCGAGAGTGCGCACGGCTCAAAGGTCATCTATTTTTAGCCCGCTGGCGGATCGTCGGATCCCGGATCGGATCGGATCCCGGATCGGATCAGCGCACCACACATTATGTTTCGAGGCTGTGTCCACAACACAGTGACCGTTGTCGACTCCCTGTCAAGTTCGAGCGAAGAGAGACAACTGACTGCTGGGACCGTCGAATAGCTTAATTAACAATAAATTAAGCATTAGGGGATTCCAAGAATCAAACCAACGAGTGACAGAGGTTGTTTTTTTTCTGCATAATCATGGGTCCGATTCGACGATTATGAAATCGTACAACAGTAAACACTGCCCAAAACGACCACCCTTTGTCGAGGGGGAAAATGTTTTTCTTAAACAGGTATGGAGGTCTAGCATAATGTCGTTATTTTATTTAAAAACCCCAAAAAGGGGAGTGGGGGATGGGGAGTAGTCGTTTATACAGGTGATTGTCATGGACAGGTTTGGTCGTTACAGACAAAGTCAAGTTTTTAGTGGAGGCTAGACCTCTAGCAAAGCGTCGAACTCTGAATCACCCCCCCCCCCAAACAAACAAACAAACAAACAAACAAACTCTTTCTTTGTCTGTCTGTCAGCCTGCCATTCCCGCCTCTCTCTCTCTCTCTCTCTCTCTATTTCCCGCTTTCAGCACCCACCCACCACCCTACAACTCACCAATCAGACTACCCGCCCACCCCTCCCTCTACAGGCCGACTTTACAGACAGGAAACAATTTCGGATACAAAAATAATACGGCCTACCATCACCAAAAGATCTCCCTGCGATTATCTGGTGACCCCATAAAGCAGACAAATAGCTACCGAGTCAGCTTGCCAGGCCATACACGTTGTAAACGTAGTCAGGGGAAATTGAGTATCCCAGAACTGCTGCCCTTTTGGCGGGAAACCAAGATCACAGACCGCTGTCGTCGCCACGAAGAGGTCAAATATTTGGTAGACACGCATTCGGCTGATCGAATGTCGGCAAAAATCGGACCAGAGATAAGAATCGGACATCAAATATTTAATTGTGGGCGTGAGGTTACTGAACACACAGTGTTACACATGAAACAGAGAGAGAGAGAGAGAGAGAGAGAGAGAGAGGGAGAG
>NW_004797880.1:3019-4783 GCF_000002075.1 Aplysia californica | reverse complement strand
GTAGTGCGTATATATGAGTGCACCTAACCTTTGTAACGTCTACTGCCATTGTTAACGACCAAGATAAATTTCTCCCTGCGGGATGAATACAGATTGTCATTGAAATTGTTGATGATTTTTACATTGACCAAAACGGCCACCACTTATCGAGGATGTCTGTCTAAGGCATGACGACGTCTTGGACAGTCTCTTCATAATATTAAGAGGAAATAAAAATAAAAAAGTGTCTTTAGACCATTCCCAAAGGGGGGACATTAACCACGTGTTCTTATGCACAGTAAAATTGCAATTGTAAATGGGTTGATTCATCTATGTCATGCTCATAACTGTGCCTGAACTGCAACAGGGCCTGCTGCTTTTTCTTTCCTTATCATTACAATCGTCATTTTCCCTCTACTACTTTTGTATGCTTGTCACACTCTTGCGAAACGCTATTTCCGGGGTGCCTTGATAGTCGAAGCAGACTTTGTGCTCTTGAAGCTAGAGAGGTGAGCAGAGTAAGCCTGGTTCTTTGTTAGGACTTCTGTGTCGACATCCACCCCTTTGCGTTCATATGACCTTATGCAGTTGCGAGCGCTGTAAAAACTCTACTAAAACTAAAACTAAAAGAGAATAAAAAAGCCACGGGGAAGAGGTGGCGTTGGTTGCCTTGTGGTAAGTTTCACTGGTGATTCGGCATCGTGCGATTGCGGGTTCCGGGGTTCGAGCCTCAGCTCGGTCCGACGTTGCGTACGAAGTGGGATTATAGACATTTTTACTAAGTACTAGAATTACTGACCCTCAGACCCCTTAACCCCCCCCCCCCCACACACACACAAACTGACTCAATAAAAATAAGCCCGCTTGCACTATAGAAATGTAGCTGTATACAGGAGATGAAATCAAAGTCAAGCAAGCGTCAGTTCAGGTAGATTCTGAAACGAGGATGAAGATCTGTATTATATTATACATAATTATCATTCATCAAGTGTTAAATCTGCAAACAGTATCGGCAATCATGGTTCGCCATTCATTCCTTTGCTCAGGTGCTTCAAAAAACAACAACAACAAACTAAGAACTGTCATTTGGAGCAGACACACACTCAGAAACAACAGAGAGAAAGTAAAGAAGTAGGACCTGACTTTCCAGTGTCGCCCTCCAACCACCCGCATATTATATTATGTATGCACACATATATAAATTATTATTGTCCTGGTCTTTCCCCTTCACCCATCTGAACAGATGTTCCAAGCATGTTGCTCTTTGTATATTACTAGGTATTTAACTACATTATGAGTAAAGAAATACATCACATCATCCTCACTATCATAGTTATCATTATCATCATCATTATCACCATCAATTCGAATGGAGTTATTTGGACGAGTGGAGGTGCCTCTACGTATAATGACAATGGAGCCGAAAAAGAGCCTCGCTCTCGCTCGAAGATTTCTTCGTGGAGTCCACCTGGCCCATTAAGGAAACAAAAAAAAAATCATCATCATCATCAAACTAAATGAAAATCAGGTAAGCGTGGAGCGGCTATAACGGAATGAACAGCGACGGTAGGTGAGGTTGGTGGCTGGCGGGCTGGCAACTTTCCCACGTGCAGAGAGAGGCAGCCAGCTTCGTTCTCTCGTATCAGTTGACCACCACCAGTGGCTTTTATAGTTTTTGTTTTATTGAGACAGACGGCATGATTTTGTTCTCGGTCTTTGTTCCCGGAGCAATCAATCGTCACACTATTATTATGACGTGTACACACACACACACACACACACACA
>NW_004797880.1:0-1132 GCF_000002075.1 Aplysia californica | reverse complement strand
GTGTGTGTGTGTGTGTGTGTGTGTGTGTGTGTGTGTGTGTGTGTGTGTGTGTGTGTGTGTGTGTGTGTGTGTGTGTGTGTGTGTGTGTGTGTACAAAGAAAAGGAGGAGAGATGAGGACAATATATTATATTGACAGGAAAGATTACTTAGCAGACTACACTGGAGCACCCACCAACCATCCATCCACGCGCCAAAGCATCACTTTCGTCCACCAAATTCACTCACCTGCATTCCTTCAAGCTTCTGAAACAACCGAAAGGACATCTTGAAGAGGTAGGCGAAAAGCTTGCTGCTACTTCCCGAATGTTTATAATAAAATCCTCAAACAGAAGGCACTCTGCACAGTGGAGATTCGAACCCTCCACTCACACCCGCAGGGGTGTAGTGTAGTTAATTTCTCTGCCGAAAACTTTCACTGTCTAGTTTGTCTTACCACTGACTCTCAAGTACTTTAATACAGAATACAGCAGGTCGTAATTTGTTCAGATAAAGTTATTCCGTCATGCCTTTGATAAAGAATAGACATAGATATCTAATAATATTATTATTACAATCTCATTTTAAGTTTAATCAAAACGTTCTCCGAAAATCAGAAACGAACTAAAAGAGGCCACACTTGTCACAAAAACCGCCTTGAGACACTGAGCGCGAACACACGATAACATTCAACTCGGCTGTCTCTATAGAGAAAGAAGTCTTTTAAAATAAAAGAGTGCTCCGAATTGCTGCAGCCAAGACTTAGACTTGTCTAAAGATTTAAAAGGTAAGATCCTGGCTGTCTTGCTTGTTCTGCTTTTGTTATTAAAATGCGTTGTTTTCGTTATTTTTAAATACATACATTTTTGAAAATACTTTTTTAAAGTTTTGTTTTGGTTTTAGTGGTGATTTTTATTTTTAGTGGGAGCGTATCGCTGGGAGAAAACAAAACAGAACAAAAACACCTGCACATTCCCATACATTAATCAAAGTTCAAAGAGAAGCGAGGAGATCCTGTTTTGATGGTATTGGCATAACATTGGCCCATCCTCCCAACTTCCGAGGAGTTAAAGAACCACAAGAGATTCCTGTAATGTTGTGGAGATGGGATGAGGGTTAGGGGTGGTTGCGCGCGCACGCACACACACACACACA
>NW_004797879.1:482870-484350 GCF_000002075.1 Aplysia californica | reverse complement strand
TTGTGTTTGTTACTCTCTTGTAACACCTCTATTCTTCGGCACTTATATGACCTTAGTGTGTTGCAAGTGCCGTAAAACTCTTACTAAAACTAACAGAATCGTCAAGATTATAACTATTGTTTCCTTGCTGTAGAACAATTAGATTAAAGGAAAGTTGAGTCCCTCTATCGGAGCTTACTTGAGCTAGATTACATACCCGGGGGTATAGGACCATTTGTAGGTCGCCGTTACGCCATGCACGAAAGACAATAATTTTAATCGTATATTGGAATGGGAATCATAAAGTACTTTTTACCGCCCTTGGTAACGGAAAACAGAGTCTATCCCGGCACGTATATGACCGTATTGTGTTGCAAGTCTGTAGAAATGTTACTTGGGATATTTGTTAACAATAGAACAAATGTTCCTTACCGTTATTGTATGCCGTGTGAAGTGGGGGAAAACTGCTGAATGACGACTGTAGAAAGTTGGCTTCTGTCTGGGCAGAGTCCTATGTTCGTTCCCTCTGCACGCACACGCGGCTTTTATCATCGGCACATTTCTCATAACACGTAAATCTAAATCTGTCGGAAACAATTTTTCAGGAGCGATTAAAATAAAACCATGCGGGTGATTGGAGGGCGCCGCTGATACGTCCTACTTCTTTACTTTCCCTGGGGGGTTTTTTCCCAGCACTAAATGATCATTATTGTGTAAATGTGCTTCTCTTTGCTCAAAGAAGCAAAACAAACAAACAAACAAACAAACAAGCAAACAAACAAACAAACAAACAAACAAACAAACAAACAAACAAACAAACAAACAAAACAAAACAAAATCTGCATTATTTTGTTCAAACTGACACTTTCGATTTTAGTTTTTATATCGCATGTTTAGAATGGCGCTCATATGACCTAATGCAGCTGCGAGCACCGTAAAACATCTACAAAAACTAAAAGCATGTTTAGAATATCTTTATTTTAATCAAACTTTCTTGACCTTCATTAACGTGATTGTGAATAAACAGCGCCTGTGGTGTCGATGTTAGACATTTGACCGTCTCACGCAGGAGACGTGAGTTCGATTCCCGTGTAAGGTGAATTGTTATTGTCTCCGTCTTTCTGCTGGGAAGTCGTACCTCTCTCGGCCCCGGGTTGGCTCTTTCAAGCAGTGTCAAAGCAGACCGCCTCCTAAATGATATAAATAGTCTAATCTAGGGTACAAGACGTCAACAAATTACATTTTTCTCCAGGTCGGGAATCCCTTTCTGGGGCTAATATAGCAATAACAAGAAACAAACCCACAATAAAAACAAAAACAACCGAAAGTAAAAGAATTCTGAACTTGAACGTTTAGAGAAAGGCAACTCAGATATGATTGTTGTGCAACATGTCCGTGAATATCGATCGCTTGTCAGCCTTTCATACAGACACACAATGGCTTGTTCACCACAAACAGCGGTGCGCTTTGTGATTGTGTTTAATCGTCGGCTTTTCGGGGG
>NW_004797879.1:480678-481816 GCF_000002075.1 Aplysia californica | reverse complement strand
CCGAATTTTGAGGACACTTTTTTAATTGGCTCAAAGAGAGAAGTGGCCCCTCTTGCTATGTAGACTCTTTGACTAAACTAAAACAACAATAGAGTCAAACGGTGCGTTCCACGTTGAACTGGAAGCACGTCCGAACGTACAGCCTTAAATATTTATTATGATACAAGTCTATGGTTGCGTTCTTAATTATTTTCGTGTTTTAAAGTGTTCTAAAGTTGGTCTTTGTTGGCGTTGTCAGCTCAGTAAAGTTGATATTGTGCTTTGTTTCTGTTCTTATGTGATGCATCCTTGAGCTCCAGATAAAATAATATGGAGAGTTGCATTGCTGTCTGCACCATAGCTTTGGTTCAATTCGAGAATACCGACGTCTGTGGTATAGCGGTTAGGTGTTTGGTCATCCAACTCTTGAAGACACGAGTTTGAATCCTGCATTGGGAGATGTTTTATCGGGTATCTCCGTGTGTGTGTGCTGGGATGTTGTATCCTTCACAGCCCAGGCTGTCCCTGACGGACAGGGTTGAAGCAACCTTCCTCTTAAATGATCTAAATTGTGTCATTGAGGGTGTGAAGCATCTGCAATTACGTATTATCGTCGCTTACATTATAACCTTGCAGTACAGTACCTTATAGATGATAGTGAAAGTATAGAAAAGTAAAACAATACACGTACAGGGACACCCTTCTTTTGGAGCACACGTTTCGGCTTTTGTTTCGGCTCTATGTAAAGCATCTGCTATTACGTATTATCGTCGCTTACATTATAACCTTGCAGGGATGAAATAAGCGCGTGCCTGCCTCTCCTATCAGTTGCTTTAATGACCGAAAGAGCAGGATATTAGAGAACGGCATTGTCACCTCTTAATTCTTTTCCCTGGATCTTTTTATGTAGTAGAGGGTTTTACGGCGCTCGCAACTGCATAAGGTCATATGAGCGCTTCCCTGTACCTATAATTTCTGTTTGTCTGCCATGCTCTTTCCCTGTTCTAAATGTACTTTTTTGTACTCACACAAACTAACCCAAAGACAAACCCAAAGAAGTGGGTGGTTGGCGGGTGCTCTGGTGTGGTTTGCTTCTTCTTTCCTATCAAACATCTATTGTTGCAAGTCTGTAGAAATGTTACTTGGGATATTTGTTAAC
>NW_004797879.1:477167-478672 GCF_000002075.1 Aplysia californica | reverse complement strand
CCTAGCCTTCTCGGACAAGGGCGAAAAATGTCGGAGGGCCCATGTGCAAGTTGCGCACGTTAAAGATCCCTTGGTGGTCTAAAATCGATAAAGTAGGCTTCGGCCGCCACCCGGGCAAAATTCAAAACTTCCTACCAACTGAAAATATTAGGTGTGTCCCGCGCGCTCAAATGACCTTATGCAGTTGCGAGCGCCGTAAAACACTTTACAAAAACAAAACAGAACAAGGCACCATATTCTGAAACTCGACCCTTCAGTGGATCCCCTTCTCTATCTGAGTGCCTAGACATGGAGTCACAGCAGCCAGCCTCCCAAATTATCTAAATTCTGTCAGGTTGGAAAGGGTAAAACATTTCAACATTCACAGCCCTACCCTAAGCCAAAAAGAGAATGGGTGATAGGCTCTTTAGTATGATCTACGTTTTTCTATTTCTGTCGTCCAAATCTATTGCTGTCGAAATGTGGGCTATTTCCGTGTTTGTTCAGCGCTGAGCACGACTCAACAACGCGTTTGCACCCTGCGGTTCGCTGGACGGAAAAGTTGTGCAACTTTAGCGCAACGCCCTGACCAAAAAACAAAGTAAACATTGTTAGTGCAGCCATCTTTTGAAATACTGAACAAACTGGGCGCGGAGCAAACAGCGCGAAATGTCAAGGCTTCTGTGTCTTCACGTCACGAAAATAGTAACAAGTTAACATCATCATTGGATTCATCTATACCAAATATGGCAGGTGGCTGCTTTTTTTTAAAAATCATCCTTTCTGAGGTTGAGAAAACGTTTTTTTAATTAATGGGTGGAGGTTGTATAGATCTATTTATAAGACTACTACACTTGTTTGTCTTTACAAGGGCCATTGGGCTACTTCTCTTTCCTTGTCGTTCTGTCTGTCAGTCTTACTTTTTGCGTGCGCTGAATGGCCGTTATTGTGTCCTTGTGCTTTTACTTTCTCAAACGAATCTCTGAGCGTGTGCCTTCAATCCAGTACTTTGTATATTATATGAATTGTTATTGTGTATGCAGCATGTAAAAAACTTGAAAGTTTTACGCCATGTTGAAAATCCTCGCACTATAGCGTATTTCATATTTGTACCCACCGCCTTGACAAGATGATAGGATATTTATGTTTGATCTACATACTGAAATACGAGTTCGCTGCCATTGAACGTTTTGTTTATAATTACTCTATTCCTGTACCGTCAGCGAACCCAGGACAAAAATCAAATAGGGAGGAAATAAATTAGCCTAGGCAAGCACTTGATGTCATCTCAAGATTCTAAAAGGCACCTTAATTAGGCCTGCTGTTCACCTTAGTTCAAGCAAACAGCAAACAGCGGCTCCGAAAATGATGTCAGTGTTTTGTTTGTTACTTTTAAGTCTAACATATGAATTAGTGGTGTGTGGGGAAGGTGATGTTACGAAAATAATAGGTGGGGTAAAACATTACTTTTTTGAGAGATTAAACATCGTGGTTTTGCCGTTTCTCTATCTTCTCTCTCTCTCTCT
>NW_004797879.1:473804-474938 GCF_000002075.1 Aplysia californica | reverse complement strand
AGAGAGAGAGAAAGAGAGAGAGAGAGAGCAACAGGTAGGTAGATGGATGGATGGGTGGGTGGATGAGTGGATTAGTGGATAGATGAATGCGCGGATTGGTGGATGAATAAATAACAGAGAGAAAGTTGAAGCAGAGAAACGAATAGAGATGAATGGCCTTCTTTCAATCCTTTGGTTACAACATTTCAAATATGCATAATGTAAATCAAATACAACGGCGCTGAGATGGGACCCCTGGGCGGATTTATTCAGCAAAGCAATCCGACAAATACAATTATGGGTGAATTTTCAGTGGGCTCTGATTCCCGTTCAGCCGGAAAACTGCTTTTTTTTACATTGTTCCAATATTGGCTTAGTGTCCGCATCTTTTTACGTCCTTATCCCGAATATGAAAGGTGAGGCAGCGTGGTGGAATCAGGCTCTCGTCAAAATAGTCAAAGTGAAGAAACCTGCATTTTTCCGCAGGTTTGTGGATTTTTATCAAATTTTTGTTTTTTGGCTCAACACCTTTCGTGCCCATTAAACAACTCATTTATGTGTAGATTTTTCATAAAAACGTTGATTAAAGACACAAAAAATGTAAACTTTCAGTTACAACGGACTCTTAAGCTAAGGTTATAACTAATCTTTGGATGCCATTTCCCCACAAATTTTACCTATGAATACAGGTGACCCCTACCTCCTTCATTCGTAAATATCTCGACTTGTATTCAAGATAAATGGATACTTTTTCATCCAAATTAAAGACATGTGAACAAGCTTTAAGACGATACCAATTACTCTACATGCCCAAAAATTGACGAGAGCCTGATTCCACCACGCTGCCTCACAAAGGCCTGTGGAATCAGGAGCAAGGCCAAGGAAGGGCTCGAAGTATTTACTTGGACATTGATGCGAATAATTACATGCACTTGTAGCAACGATATTGGAAGTGTTCGAAGCAAGAGTGTGGGTAAGATCAAAGGCTTTTCTGGTTGATCCAGAAGAAATATCTCTTGGATCAGAAAATGATTTAACGATATAACGATTTTTTTCGTGTACCATCTGTTACTGAGCTGAAGGCTTATTTAGTGATTACTGATGCTAATGAATTTCACCTTTGCTATCCGTGGGTGAAGAGGTGAGGGGGGGGGG
>NW_004797879.1:470067-471255 GCF_000002075.1 Aplysia californica | reverse complement strand
GTGTGTGTGTGTGTGTGTGTGTGTGTGTGTGTGTGTGTGTGTGTGTGTGTGTGTGTGTGTGTGTGTGTGTGTGTGTGTGTGATAGAGAGAATGTATTTGTATAGGAGATTTTTTTTATGTACGTGTAAGTGTATGTGTATGTGTGTGTCCGGTTTTCTTGTGTGTGACAGAAAATCATTTTTAAGGAAATGCTGACTGTTCGGACTTAGATTTAGTTGGTGACGGTGCGTCTCGCGGACTCTGTGACTAGCGTGTAGCTCCAAACAAAAAAAAACGATTTAAAAAAAAGACTTTTAATAAAGATTTTTAGCTGAGGAGAATAATACATAAGGACGAGCAATTACATCAGGCTTAGTTAGGCTGTTCACCATATTATAATTAACTCTCACTTTATATGCATACATGATTGGTTTTCTTTTTAAAATAATTGGCTCATATCTACCAATTGTAAAATGACACTAGATTTAGTAAATTCCCAAAATTACAGTAAGTTTTACAACTGATAGATATGAGCCAATTATTTTGAAAAGAAAACCAAACCACGAAGATAGAAAGAGACAGAAGTTTGGGTGCTGTACCCTATTTACCTCTGTCTCGTCAAGGTCGAAGCAGCCAGACGTACTTCCGGTTCAAAGTGGAACGCACCGTTTGACTCTTATTTTTTTTTTAGTTTAGTATGGAGCGCCGTAAAACCCCATACTAAACTAAAACATGGGTGTGATTTTAAACCTAAATTGTGTCTGGGGCGGAAAATACATGCATTATTTTTAAAAACGTCTACTCATTTTGTTAAACTTAGAACAGTACCCTCAAAATGGATTCATTACTACGTCTGTGGAGCATCCATATAAAACAGAGTAGAAAAGTGAGACAAAGGGGGGGGGGACTATGACTTTCTTAGACATTAGGTTAGTACTTCCTTCGCGTCATGAAAGCCATAGAAATAGCAGCTTGATAGCCGAAAATGAAGGAAGCCAGAGGAAGTAGACAGTCATTGAAGTTGATTGGAAAAGCGTGGGGGAAAATTATAACAGAACGTTGGAAAGTCTGAACATAGATTAGAAATGAGGAGGAGGAGGAGGAGGACGAGGATGAGGAGAAGGAGAGATGGAGGAATAGAAGTTGGCCTGTCTGTCTGTCATTCTTTTTCCCAGCACTAAATTATGACCATTATTCTGTCGATGTGCT
>NW_004797879.1:463691-466151 GCF_000002075.1 Aplysia californica | reverse complement strand
CACCCTAAAGAAAAAATAAATAAAAAGCCAAATCGAAAATCGATAAGGCTTTTGTTGTGCGTAGATGTCGACCCCAATATCTGATGCCCGAATGAACCATCATAGCAACAACATCATTGCGCCTTCTTTACATTTCCCCATTCTCCTTCGTCGTGTCTATCTCGCGCACTCCAAATTACTATCCGTGGAGAAAACGCGCTTTGCGCTTTATCGATATCCGAGGTGCATATGATAAAGATTCAAGACTTGCAATATTAGTCTGGACCGGATAAAACGAGCCTCTGGGAGCTGGTAGACGAGATGTCTGACACAGTCGTGTTGTGTGAATAATAATTGGCACAGGGACTTCTGGGGATTTATGGACATAACGTATTGCTGTAGTTACTGCCAAGATCTCTGAGGGTTTTTCTCAGTTGAAAGGATAAATAGAATGTTGGATGAGAAGGGTGTGCTGGCGGTGTATTGGGGTTTTGTGTGTTTGTCATTTAGCTGAACGTGATGTAGCACAAGGCGAGAGTGTATGTAATGATTTGACTCCTTGCTGTAGTACGCAAAAGATTAATGTTTAGACTCATTGCGGAAGTACGTGGAAGATTAATGTTTAGACTCCTTGCGGAAGTACGCGGAAGATGTAACTTTGATTGCCCTGTTAGCTCATCTATTTGTTTTATAGGATTAAGGTAAACTTGGGCCCTCCATTCAGAACTCAACTTGACCTAGTATACACATCCGGGGTTTTTACTCTGCACAGGACTACTTGTGGGTAACCAAGACGTTATGGGCGAGAGATAAAGATGGTTGTACAGTCCCCGAGGTTTTATGCACCCCGCATAATTTAGCAAAATTTGATCATTTTTTTGCATAATTTCTGATTATGTTTCCTTTATCATCCTTTGTTAAAATAAACAGAATGGCATAATTCCACATGTTAAGGCTCAGTTTGCATAATTTCCGATTTTTGTTTGTTTGTTTGTTGTTGTTGTTTTTTTGCATACAACCGCTGGGACAGGTTGCACTTGTGAGAGTCGAGTTCGATCGTATATTTTATCGATTAACTCTTAATGAACGACACTCAGTTCAGCTGGCGCACAACATCGCTCTGTTGTTTACAATCATAACAACAATAATTTACCAAACGCCAGCAAATCTATCTTGTACGTTTATCGCAATGACTATTTCATTCTTTTCAGTGGGGTGCTTATTTTGAGCGAATATTGTTTACCACTACCTTAGAATTAAAATTACAAAGTTCTTTCTGACGTTTTTGACCGTTTTAAGTAACTAAGACCTTGAGGTCAGAAACTAAATGTGAGGCAGCATGGTGGAATCAGGCTCTCGTCAAAATAATCCAAGTGAAGTAACTTGCTTTTTTCTTTTGGTTTGTGAATGTTTATCAAATTTTTGTTTTTTGGCTCAACACCTTTCATACCCATTAAAGAACCCATTTCTGTGTGGATTTTTCTTAAAAACCTTGATTAAAGGCACAAAAAATGTAAATTTTCAGTACCTACGGACCCTTAAGCTAAGGAAATAACTAATCTTTGGCAGCCATTTTCTCACTAATTTTACCTCTGTAAACAGGTGACCCCCACCTCCTTGATTTGCAAATATCTCGACTTGTATTCAAGATAAAAGGATATTTTTTTCATCCAAATAAACACAAGTGAACAAGCTTTACGATGATACCAATAACTCTACATGCCCCAAAATTGATGAGAGCCTGATTCCACCACGCTGCCTCCCAAATGTTCTATCTGCTCTATCAATGTAAGGTTATTCAGGGTTGTTCTTAAGATGTTCAAAGAATTACATTCGAAAAAGCTTGACATTTTTTTTTGCGTCAAATCTCTCACAACTCGGTACTGAGCAGATAAAACTTGTAATTCTAAGATAGCGATATAGGAGAGGGGTTTTAGGGACGTGTGTGGGGCAGAAAACTCGGATGACATAATTTTGTCTACGTTTACAGGTGGAATAACCTTCCGTGATTAAGAGCCAAGTAACTCTTCCTGCCTGGATGCTGTTTCCCATCCTAACAGGCAGCGTTGAAGCACCCATCCCTAAAAATGACCCAGAATGTATCGATTGGAGATGAAAACTGACATTATCAACAACCAGATCCACTACACGCGAAGTCCACCAACGTCCCCGCTCCCCCCTCTCTCCTACTCCCTCAACGTTCCGCCATTATTAAGATAAAAACAAAACATTTAAGCGATTACAATGTGTAGCCGGCCAGGCCAACACCTCCACATGCATTAACCGCGAGAATCAAAACAAACCAAATACGCAGTACATGTTACTATATACGGATTTGCATATTATGCAAAAGTATAAGCACAGAGTTCCACTTCTCCATGTTCAATCTGTTTTTCCATCGTTCTTTTTATCTCTCTATCTTTACTTATCTATCTATCTATCTATCTATCTATCTATCTATCTATCTATCTATCTATCTAT
>NW_004797879.1:459597-461316 GCF_000002075.1 Aplysia californica | reverse complement strand
GTATTTGTATTGGGGGAGGGGGAGGTGGACAAAAGGGGGGTGGGGTGGGGAGGTTGCAGAAGAGGCAGTCAAAATCTGCAAGTGGAGGAGTACATTACTGACATCGTTGGATTGGAGTTTTGTCACTGTTAGTTTTAGCTGAAAAAATAGAAGACGTTTCCTTGTTTGTTTGTTTGTTTGTTTGTTTGTTTGTTTGTTTGTGTGTTTTCAACACAGCATGTTGCCCTTTTCGTTCGTAAGTTCATTTTAACGTTTTCTCTTTTATTCACAGTCTACGACAACGTCCCATAAAAAGCAAGGAGTTTCTGTATATCTGGCCAACACTTTGCAGTCTCTGGATATTTCATACAAGACGGTAAGCATACTTGAGTCTCTATTCTGTTTACATATGTGAGGCAGCGTGGTGGAATCAGGGTCTCGTCAATTTTTGGGCCCACAGAGCTATTGGTATCATCTTAAAGCTTGTTCATTTGCCTTTATTTTGATGAAAGAAATATCAATTTATCTTTGGTACAAGTCGAGATATTTGCGAATGAAGGAGGTGGGGGTCACTTGTTTTCAGAGGTAAAGTTAGTGAGAAAATGGCCGCCAAAGATTAGTTTTTTTCCTGAGCTTAAGAGTCTGTGGTAACTGAACATTTACATTTTTTTGTGCCTTTAATCAACGTTTTTCAGAAAAATCCTCACAGAAATGGGTTCTTTAATGGGCATGAAAGGTGTTTAGCCAAAAAACAAAAATTTGATAAAAATTCACAAACCTGCGGAAAAATGCAAGTTTCTTCACTTTGATTATTTTGACGAGAGCCTGATTCCACCACGCTGCCTCACATATCTTATTTCGAGAGCTATATATGAGGCATTTGTACTACTCATGTCTTCTTATGGCAAACAATACATGCTGTAGAGCTTGAACGCGTGATTCCTGGGATGTAGTCACGCTATCTGGCAGTAAATCGTATTAGAGATATTATAATTCCAGATTTCGATCTTTGGAATCGACACGATAAAGCTGTCAAAAATTCATGGTATAACTTATCCTCAAATACCTGTTTAACGGATGAACCAATGCCACCCATACTTTGCA
The DNA here is from genome assembly GCF_000002075.1 of Aplysia californica. Lineage (NCBI taxonomy): Eukaryota > Metazoa > Mollusca > Gastropoda > Aplysiida > Aplysiidae > Aplysia > Aplysia californica. The sequence continues at coordinate 460,233 of NW_004797879.1, read as the reverse complement.
CAGCAGTTTGTATCAATTTGTCTTAACTTAGTAATATGTTTCCACAACAAGCCAGGCTCGATTTTTAAAAAACTTTCTTCATCAATTTGGATAAAATACTATAAATCTCCGTCACGCGGAAAATGGGATTGTTCAGTCCCACGCACATTTTGCATACGCATATTATTATTGTCTACGTCCAGGGGCGAAGCGTCTATATAAGCAAATAATCACTGCTTCTCTTTCTAATTTTGAAACATTGTCGCTGTCAAATTCATCTATAAACGTAAACCTCATAAATTAAATGTATAAAGACGTTCATAATCAACAATGAACAGTACGCCTAACATTCAAAAAGGTTTCACTGCCACAGAAATAGCCTGCTCACCCCTCTCGGGCCATTCCATAAGCAGTCACAAGCTTTGATTAAGTAAGCTTAAAGTGAGGCTGGAAGAGTCTATCAATAGAGCTGAAGGGAACAAGTGCATAGCAGTCAAAATTGTTTCATTGCCACAAATACCCTGTTCACCCCTTTCGGGCCACAGTTTTTAGCAATCACAAACTTATGTTAGCTAACTATTACACTGGTGGAGTCTACCTCACAAATGTGAGGGGAACTAACTCCTAACAATCTCTTGACTGTTGCAAGTGCTTGCT
>NW_004797879.1:456840-458103 GCF_000002075.1 Aplysia californica | reverse complement strand
CAACAACAACAACAACAACAACAACAACAACAACAACAACAACAACAACAACAGCACCAGCAGCAAAAATCATCCAAAAAAACGGCCAAGTTTTGATCTAGATTCCTGACACAATTACCGAGATCCGTGTCTCCGCCCCTTAAATTAGGATTTAGAAAGGCTTTCCTTCTATTGAACGTGTCAGCTGTGCTGGGGAAACCCTTATTCACATGAAGCCTTTATGAACTCGTAAAATGGCTGATCAAAGCAGACGCTCACTGCAGTCGTGATCCGCCGACTTGCCGTTATTACATATACGCCGAAAGGCTGAAAAAAATTGCATAGTTTTAATGTCACTTTCAACGTCGCAGGATTATTTAAGAGGCAAGACCTCTTAATCCAACGTCCATTTCCGATTGAACCGAGTCAAATGGGTGAACAGGCTGGAAAAATCCCCAAAACAACATGCTCGATAATGCCCCACTGGTGGTTCCAAGCAGGACTTTGTTTATTTTATCGCCATATGTACGAGTATATTATGCAGTCTAACACGCACATAGATAACACGCATAATATAACGAACAACATAAACTGTATAGCGCAAATTTCCGCTCAACAGGAAGCTTTATGCGCTTTACATACAATCTAATATTACTACCCCAGCAGACCTGACAGTATTCTGAAACAATTTCAACTTTCTGGAGGCATAGTGTGCAAGCTGACATTTCATAGGCGCCCAAGCACTAACATACTGACACGAGCTTTCGCTGTCTATATGGGTGAAGTGAGGAAAATTCGTGTAAAGTGCCTTTCCCAGGGACACAGCGTGCGACCTTAGACTCGAACCACCAAAATGGCATCATTAAGTCCGGTAACTTAACCATTAGACTATCAACACTACATGGCGACACACGCTCACAGCAAACAAGTTTTCAGGTCCTGCATTTTTTCTTATACATTATATTCTTTGTATTTGTAACACGTAGATGTACATAGATGTACATAATTCGTACATTGTGAAAAGATTTCGTGACAGCGAATTCTGTATACGCGTGCTGGGCTGTATTTTTATACATGTAATGTGGCCTATATAATGTAACATAAATAGGGAAAAACATCACGGCGAACATAAAACTGTACTAAAAGAAAGAAGTTAAGAACATGTTGGACTTATCACACCCTGCTGCGGTACCAAGAATCATAACGATTATTTCGGATACACAAAAGCTGTAGGAAAAGAAAAGAAAAAGCCAACATCCCAATTTACCGAAATAATGGATGAGG
>NW_004797879.1:454276-455745 GCF_000002075.1 Aplysia californica | reverse complement strand
AATGCAAAAGCAAAGAACCGGACTGCTCTGTGAAAACTTCGGCTTTCAGACTGGGACTAACCATTTTTTATCAGCACCCATACAGCGGGTGGTTGGCGGGTGCTGTGGTGTGGTCTGCTTCTTCTTTCCTATCAATTATCTATCGTCCTTATCTCCCCTTCTTCTTTTTTATGTTTGTTACTCTCTTGTAACACCTCTAATCTTCTGGCGCTCATATGACCTTATGCATTTGCGAGTGTCGTAAAACCTCTACTAAAACTAAACCAAGCACCCATACAGACACCTATAAAATAGGGCCTGGAGTTTTGGACTCTTCTCTTCAGAAGTTTTCTCGGGAGTTTTCTCTCAGTAAAATTTGTGAGGCAGCGTGGTGGAATCAGGCTCTCGTCAATTTTGGGGCACGTAGGGTTATTGATATCATCTCCAAGCTTGTTCACTTATCTTTATCTGGATGAAAAAATCCATTTATCTTGAATACAAGTCGAGATATTGGCGAATGAAGGAGGTGGGGGTCACCTGTTTTCAGAGGAGAAATTAGTGAGAAAATGGCCGCCAAAGATTAGTTATTTCCTTAACTTAAGAGTCCGTGGTAACTGAAAATTTACATTTTTTGTGCCTTTAATCAACGTTGTTCAGAAAGATCCACGCAGGAATGAGTTCTTTAATGGGCTTGAAAGGTGTTGAGCCAAAAAATAAAAATTTAATAAAAATTCACAAACCTGCGGAAAAATGCAAGTTTCTTCATTTTGATTATTTGGACGAGAGCCTGATTCCACCACGCTGCCTCACAAATAGGGCCTGGAGTTTTGGACTCTTCTCTTCAGAAGTTTTCTCTGGAGTTTTCTCAAAGTAAACTATCTGTAATTGCATTTGGCATGACATATGCCAAATATTGAGATGAAATGAGCTAAGAACACTGTGTGGGTGGTTGGCGGGTGCTCTGGTGTGGTTTGCTTCTTCTTTCCCATCAAACATCTATCGTCCTTATCTCCCCACATTCTTTTCTATGTTTGTTACTCTCTTGTAACACCTCTAATCTTCAGCACCTATATGACCTTATTGTCAAGTTATTGTGTGCATGTGCCGTACAACTCTTACTAAAACAAAAACTAAAAAGAACACTGTCATTCAAGGTTATTAAGAATTGCTTTCCTTCTATGTTATATCTTGTCAAAAAGTAGTCATCAGAAAGTATTCGAGGGCATGATGTTATGTTGTGAAAATTCTGCAGGCAAAAGACATCACAAATGGTTGGGTTTTTTTAATTGATTAAGATCCAATCGTTTAATGCTTAACGTCTTGCAAACTACTATAATGGAAACCCGCTCATAGAGGGTCAGTTGTTTTCAAGAGATTAATGTGTGAAAACTAAGCGAAGGGGGCTCTCGTGGCCTAGAGGTTAAGGTGTTGGCCTCCCATTCAAAGGTCCCGGGTTCGAATCCGGGTAGCGACCGAAAATTTTTGTTCTC
>NW_004797879.1:448319-449253 GCF_000002075.1 Aplysia californica | reverse complement strand
GCTTGTTCACTTTTCTTTATTTGGATGTTAAAAATATCCATTTATCTTGAATACAAGTCGAGCTATTTGCGAATGAAGGAGATGGGGGTCACTTGTTTTCAGAGGTAAAATAAGTGAGAAATGGCCACCAAAGATGAGTTATTTCCTTCGTTTAGGAGTCCGTGGTAGCTGAACATTTACATTTGTTTTGCCTTTAATCGATGTTTTTCAGAAAAATCCACACAGAAATTATCTTTAATGGGCATGAAAGTTCTTGAGCCAAAAAAAATAAAATTTAAAAGAAATTCACAAACCTGTGGAAAAATGCAAGTTTCTTCACTTTGATTATTTTGACGAGCGCCTGATTCCACCACGCTGCCTCACAAATATATTCAGTTGATTGGAAATTTTGAATTTTGTTCGGGTTGCGTCCGAAGCCTTCTCTTATCGATTTAAGACCACCTAGTGATCTTTAACGTGCACACCTTGCACCCGGGACCTCGAAATTTTTTCGCCTTTATCCGAGAAGGCTAGGTCTAGATTACCATAAGATCAGAGTAATGGAGATGAGGGGGTGGGGGCAGAAAGTGGAGACGAAAGCAGACGACAGAACATTGCTTGAGATCAATAAAGGAGGTGAAAGGAGACAATTTTGGAGAGGAACATTTCTTTGTTGCTACCCTGATTCGAATTCGGGACCTTCGAATGAGAGGCGAACACCTTAACCTCTGGGTCACGAGAGCCCCCAGGCCCTTTTCTTTACTTTCCCTGTGTTGTTTCTGCCTGTTTGTCTTGTTCTGCCTGTCTGTCTTGTTCTGCCTGTCTGTCTTGTTCTGCCTGTCTTGCTTTTTCCCAGCACAAAATGACCATTGTTGTGTCTATCCGCGTCTCTCTACAGAAACAAAGCCACACTGCCTTCTCTCTATCTTTTGTGGGAGGGGGGAAATTGGAAGGG
>NW_004797879.1:441261-443870 GCF_000002075.1 Aplysia californica | reverse complement strand
CCCACTCTGCCCCCCCTCCCCCAATCCTTTTCTCAAACCAACTGCTACATCTTGATCTCGCCTCCATAAAATCCCCTGACAAGCGCCACAGTTTGTGGGGCGACTCCATAGAAATGGACGCCAAGTCCCAATAACTGTTGTGCTGCGTTTATTCGTCAGTGATGGCTAACTAACAAGATAGTCTTTATGTCCACAGTCGTTTATTCGTCTTCCTATGGGTGATTGTTGTAGGGCGCCACTGTAGGTCCTACTTCTTTACTTTCCCGCTGTTGTTTCTGTCTGCCTGCCTGCCTCTCTCTGTCTTAGTGTTTCTCGCCGCTAATGACCACAATTAGAATTGTGAGGCAGCGTGGTGGAATCAGGCTCTCGTCAATTTTTGGGCATGTAGAGTTATTGGTATCGTCTTAAAGCTTATTCACTTGTCTTTATTTGGATGAAAAAATTATCCATTAGTCTTGAATACAAGTCGAGATATTTGGGAAAGAAAGAGGTAGAGGTCTCCGGTTTTCAGAGATGAAATTAGTGAGAAAATGGCCGCCAAAGATTAGTTATTTCCTTAGTTTAAGAGTCAGTGGTTACTGAAAATTTACATTTTTCGTGCCTTTAATGAACGTTTTTCAGAAAAATTTACACAGAAATGAGTTCTATGAAAGGTGTTGAGCCAAAAAAAAAAAATTGATAAAAATTCATGAACTTGCTGATTATTTTGACGAGAACCTGATTCCACCACGCTGCCTCACAATTGTGCCAATGTACTTTTCTTTCCTCAGACAAGCAAACAAACAGGGCTTCTTGAACATAACATCTGGTCGTCGTCAGACATTGGCGGGCGAACTATTAGTAGTAGTAGTACAATGTATTAGTATTCTTATTCTTCTTGTTCTTCTTCTTATTATTATTATTTTTATTATTATTATCATCATAATCATCATCATCATGATTATTGTTGTTGTTGTTGTTGTTGTTGTTGTTGTTGTTGTTGTTGTTGTTGTTGTTGCTGTTGTTACTCTTGTTGTTGTTATGAGTATTATGAAAGCAAGAAACTCTACTAAAATGGAGAATCAACACTACTGATCATACCCATTCCTAATCTGTTTAGCGAAGTGACCGCTATCTGTGTTTGTGCACTGCCCTAGTAGCGCTGATTCGTGAATATACTAATAATAATTTTGGTAAAAAAAGTAACTCAAGCTGCCCTCCTTTGGAACTTATGTGGTTGTCATAAATGAAATGTGTACATATTATGTATTATCAAAGTTAACAGTGGAATCCATACTTTTACTTGTCAATACAACCGTGATGTTAGTACGGTACAGAAGCGAGCGAAGGTACCGACTTGCTCGGGTGAAAGATAATGCTACACGCCGAAAAGATAAGCTTTACTTAGACGGTTTTGGTTTTAACCCTATCCGTACGTCGTGTTTTTACTATCGTATCCATACGACGTGAGGAATTCTGTGCCACCACTTAACCCTATCCGTACGTCGTGTTTTTACTATCGTATCCATACGAAGTGAGGAACTCTATGCCACCACTTTCTAAAGAGGAAATTTACTCGTTAATCTGATCCGTACGCTTTGCATAGCAGTCTGTCAAAAGGATTTTTTGAGAAATACTGAAAGTTTCAAAGAGATCTCCGCACTAGAAGTATTCTAAAATGTGAAGAATACAACCCCGGGAGTACAAAATGACCCCAGGGCGTATGAATAGGGTTAAGGAATGTTCCCTGTCGTTTATCAAGAGAGTAATATTTTCGAGGACTTCTGCCACCTCAGATGTTCCGTTTCCATCGGCGAGTTATCAGTGTGTGCCACTTGTAGCGTTTCAAAACTAGACTATTCTATCTGATCCGCCTTGTTTGTAAATGGGGGTTGTGCTGTTTCAAGATAATTGTGAGGCAGCGTGGAGGAATCAGGCTCTCGTCAATTTTTGGGCATGTAGATTTATTGGTATCATCTTAAAGCTTGTTCACTTGTCTTTTTTTGGATGCGCAAAATATTCGTTTATCTTGAATACAAGTCGAGATATTTGCGAATCAAGGATGTAGGGGTCACCTGTTTTCAGAGGTAAAATTAGTGAGAAAATGGCCACCAAAGATTAGTTATTTCCTTAGCTTAAGAGTCCGTGGTAACTGAAAATTTCCATTTTTGTGCCTTTAATCAACGTTTTCATGAAAAATCCAAACAGAAATGAGTTCTTTAATGGGCATGAAAGGGTCGAGCCAAAAAAAACAAAAATTAAATAAAAATTCACAAACCTGCGGAAAAATGTAAGCTTCTTCACTTCGATTATTTTGACGAGAGCCTGATTCCACCACGCTGCCTCACATTTGTTTGGTCAGCAGCAGACTACGTTGTGATTGACCACAGCTGAAAATCATGACTTGTATTGCGTCAGCAAAGACGTGTATGTCCGATATCAAGAAAAGATCATTGTTTTTATCATTTTTAAAAGCAATATTTCAAAGAAGCTCTTGTTCTTTACCGACAACTATGATGAAATACAGACAGATACAGCAATTCATTCGTACCAACTGCAGTGAGGTTACTGAACACACAGTGCTACAAATGAAACAGAGAGAGAGAGAGAGAGAGAGAGAGAAAGCTCTA
>NW_004797879.1:439226-440588 GCF_000002075.1 Aplysia californica | reverse complement strand
ATACATACATACATACATACATACATACATACATACATACATACATACATACAGACATACATACATACATACATACGTACATACATACATACATACATACATACATACATACATACATACATACATACATACATACATACACACACTAACAAATACACATAAATACAGACAGACAGACAGACAGACAGACAGACAGACAGACAGACAGACAGACAGACAGACAGACAGACAGACAGAAAGCGTATAGTGGTTAGGTGCTTCTAAGTACTGTCGATTGGGCAAAAAACAACTACCATGACAGTTTTTATTTGAAAATTACCGATAGAGGGAGATGGAGATCAACTGTTTAAAGATAAACCAAAATATCGGATCTGACTCAAAATCGAGCAACGATCTTTCGCGTCTCAGTTCAGTCTGAAGCCAGCAATGCCACATAGGACAGTCAAACAGTATAATATCTGGAAATTAGCGTGCGCCACTAGAAGTTCGTACTCATTTTTTCACTTGTTGTTTCTGAAAATCTGTCTCACATTATGCCTCCAGTTAATGACCGTAACCACATCGACGTGCCTTTCTTCATTCTAACAAATATACTGGATATTGATGAAAAGATAGCCCCCCTTAAAAAATTTAACATCCTACCGTCTTTACGTTTCTGCTACGTATATAAAGTTAAATTTGCTCCCCTGCTCCACCTCCCTTTTCCCCCTCTTTCCACCCCACTCACCCCAAAATTAGAAACAGAAAAAAAAACCAAGCAAACAAAAAAAGAACAAAATTAAAATTAAAAAAAACAGCCGATCTTCCTTCCGCATTCCTTTCTTCGTCCCCTGTCCCGTTTTGTTCACGGTTATTACCCCAAGCCCCAGCTGTGACGCATGCACGTGCCTGCCTATTGTGTGATGATGATGATCACGATAATAATAATAATAATACAGTACGTTTGATTTAATAGATGCCTTCTTGAGTGCTAATGTATAAATCTTTATAAGAAACTTCCAGTCTATAAATAGACCCGTGCGTACACTCACATCCATGGCGGTTCTTAGACTTAGAATGTGACCAGACTCCCGTAACGCCGTATTGTCCCAGATAGATATCTGGGCCTCCTGTTTGTTTTGTAAAGTGTTTTACGGCGCACGCAACTGCATAAGGTCATAAGAGCGCGCGGGACACACCTAATATTTTCAGTTGGGTGGCGGCCGAAGCCCACTCTTATCGATTTTAGAACACCAAGGGATCTTTAACGTGCGCAACTTGCTCACGGCCCTCCGAGATTTTTCGCCCTTGTCCGAGAAGGCTAGGAGTAGATCTTTCCTACCAGAAGATCAGGGGTGTGGCAGAAAGACAGCAGTAAGGAGG
>NW_004797879.1:437959-439126 GCF_000002075.1 Aplysia californica | reverse complement strand
TGGGGGCAGAAAGTGAAAATGAAAGCAGGCAACAGAACATTGCTAGAGAGCAGGAAAGGAGGTGAGAGGAGACAATTTTAGAGAAGAAAATGTTTCGGTAGCTACCCGGATTCGAACCCGGGACCTTTGAATGAGAGGCCAACACCTTAACCTCTAGGCCGCGAGAGCCCCCACATCTGGGCCTCCGATGGACTTCCTCGTTGACATACGTGTGAGCCTTTTCTTTGTGGACGTTTTTTTTTGTTCTCCCCTGTTTTGTTTATGATCTCAGAAACTTGTTGGGACTGACTTGAATAGTTATATTACGGTCTTATCAGCTTTGCCAATGACATTTATCTCCATCTGTTGACAGACTTAATGTCAGCCTATGTGCCATAATTCCTGTCTGTTCCGGCGTACCCGATGACCTTATCGGGTTTGGGTAGACGAGTGTCATCGCGCCCCCGCTTTGACTTTTGAGCACTTCGTTCATCGTCGTGGGGGGATCAGGCTCTCCGCTGTGGCACGCTGAAGACGCCGGTTCAGTTCCCAAGTAGGGAGGAGCTTTTTTTTTCTCTTGGGGTTGTTGGGTTTGTTTGTTCCGGGTTGTTTGGGTTTTTTTAGGGGGGGGTGTATTTTTTAAATTTTAAATCCAATATATCCTACTGACTGCTGGTATGATGTAACTCACTGAGCCCAATTGCATCGGTAATGGAATAAAACATACTCTGTCATCACCAGTCAACCCGAATAGGCACTGGCATTCAAGGTGAAAGCAGTCTTTCTCCTTAATCATCAAGGTTGTGTCGATTTTTTGTTTTGCGGGGGGGTGGATGTAATACGTTTGCAAATACTTGTTGCGAGCGAACACTACAAAGCAACGTCATGATTAGGGGGGGTGTATTCTTACCGTTGTCACAGTTTTAGGGACATCATTTGTTCCCTGTCTGCTTGTGTAAAGTGGGTCATTTAGCCCAGTTGTATTATTATTTGATGATAGTTTTAAGCGCAGCCAAGACAGTCACAGGGTATAATTTGTATTGTTTTCTTCGAAGGAATATTTAGTGTCATTATTCATGTGGGTGTAAGCAATGAATGTATGCACGTGAATGTGTGTTTGTCGCGGGGTGGATGTGCGTGTGTGTGTGTGTGTGTGTGTGTGTGTGTGTGTGTGTGTGTGTGTGTGTG
>NW_004797879.1:436658-437606 GCF_000002075.1 Aplysia californica | reverse complement strand
GCATCTTAAAGCTCGTTTACTTGTCTTTATTTGGATGAAAAGAGTATCCATTTATCTTGAATACAAGTCGAGATATTTGCAATTGAAGGAGGTGGGGTCAACTGTTTTCAGAGATAAAATTAGTGAGGAAATGGCCGCCAAAGATTAGTTATTTCCTTAGCTTAAGAGCCTGTGGTAACCGAAAATTTACATTTTTGGAGCCTTTAATCAACGTTTTTCAGAAAAATCCACACAGAAATAAGTTCTTTAATGGGCATGAAAGGTGTTGAGCCAAAAAGCAAAAATTTGATACAAATTCACAAACCTGCGGAAAATGCAAGTTTCTTCACTTTGATTATTTTGACGAGAGCCTGATTAGACCACGCTGCCTCACATATGCCTCTAGATTCTCTATCTAATTTTCCCGAACACTTAATGACTGTTGCGATCATGTAAATGTTCTTTTTTTACTAAAGAGCTGCATGAATTTACGTCATTGTTCTTCTTATTTCTCAACGTATTTCCTGATTACGAATGTGGTAGGAGAGAATTACAGACCATGACACTTCGTGGAATTCGTGGAATTCAAAACCGAGACGGATAAGGAGGAAGATGGTGAGGAGGAGGTGGAAGAAGGAGAAATCCTCCAAGAAATTTTATTTATCTTTTACTCTTTGAGCATTACTTTAAACTCTTACTCTTGGATAACAGGTAGCTGGTTGGTGGTTGTAGGGCGCCACTGGTATCATGGTCTACTTCTTTACTTACCCTCTGCTGTTTCTGTCTGTCTGTCTGTCTGTCTTACTGTTTCCCAGGACTAAATGACCATTATGTGTCAGTGGGCTTCTCTTTACTAAAACAAACAAACAAACAGTGAATGATTGAAGTTGGTCCTGTTCATTTACGTTCTTCTGTTCTTACTTCTCCTTCTTGTTCTGTCCCGCCATAACAAACATTGAATATTCAATA
>NW_004797879.1:435470-436558 GCF_000002075.1 Aplysia californica | reverse complement strand
TTTTTTCTTTTCTTAAAAATAAGTTCAAATCATCTATCGCTCAAGACGTCACAGCTACCCCTATGATGGCCCCACAGAGGGTTGAGACCCCAGGTGTACGTATAGGTTAAGTCAGGAGGGCTGGTGACAACAATTTACACTTTGTTTCGATGCGCTTCTGAACTAAATTGCAATCCATTACACATTGCTCGCCATTTCAACGGTGTAGTTCTTGCGTTGTCCCCATATTTGCGTGAGTATGATTGTTATATGTGTGCATGTGAGTGTTCGTATGTGTGTCTGTTTGTTTGTATAATAGTTGTACAATAGCAGTGATATGTGCTATATATTATAATTTTATCATTTATCATTATCATTTAGCTGTGGTTTATAATTCTAAAAGTTGCAGTAACGATCCCTGGTGGTTACTTTAAAACATGTGGTGGAGTGCAACGCTTTAGTGGCACCTGTAGTGTTGCCATTATGCCTTGGCTATCTTAGTAAGGCCTGAGTTCTAGATCTATCTCAGTTTGGGTAGGTTGTTTTGGTTTTTTTAATCCAGTATTACCTTCGGTTTGCTGGGAAGCTTCATCCCTTTTAGCCCAGGTTGGGTACCATAAGTCGTGCCAAAGTAGTCAGCCTAGATCACTTAATGTTTGTCGATTGGGACGTAAAACATGTACAAGACACGCTCTTAAACGTCTTACTAGCTGGCTAAAGATTATTCCGAATGTTAAGATTTCTATTTGTATAATTTATTTCTTTAAGCTAAAAGTGGATTAGTCAAAATGTCATTGGGTATAGCAGATCGATTGTTGCAAATGTAAAAATAGACAAATCTCCCAGCGACCGGACTTGTGTAATACGTGTATGTTAAATCTATTTTTACAGCATCTTGAAAAAGTTAAGTGGTGTGTCGAACGTTGAGTTGACTGGAGTTTCGTGCATTGCGTTTATTGCTTTGCATGATGAAATCTGGTACCACTCAGACCCATTCTCCGACTTATTTATATAATTATGACTAGTGAGGTCAATGAGGGGTTTACGCACGCGTGCGCGCGCAACGTGTGTGTATGAGTGTATGTGTGTGCATTAGCGTGTGTGTGTGG
>NW_004797879.1:433096-434453 GCF_000002075.1 Aplysia californica | reverse complement strand
TGTAACACCTCTAATCTTCTGGGCGCTTATATGACCTTATGCAGTTGCGAGCACCGTAAAACCTCTACTAAAACCAACAAAAGTGAAGTTTTGTGCGTGAGACGTCGAGGAACCCAACCAGTACACATTAAACACCGGTCAGAAACCTTTGGAACAATTTTAAAAAGCAAGCACTGCAGAAAAATGTAAGTAAGACAAGAAAATGTGAGGCAGCGTGGTGGAATCAGGCTCTCGTCAATTTTTGGGCATGTTGGGTTATTGGTATCATCTTAAAGCTTGTTTAGTTGTCTTTATTTGGATGAGAAAAAAATATTTATCTTGAATACAAGTCGAAATATTTCCGAATGAAGGAGGTGGGGGTCACCTGTTTTCAGAGTTAAAATTAGTGAGAAAATGGCTGCCAAATATTACTTATTTCCTTAGCTTAAGAGTCCGTGGTAACTGAAAATTTACATGTTTTATGCCTTTAATCAACGTTTTTCAGAAAAATCGACACACAAACGAGTTTAATGGGCATGGAAGGTGTTGAGCCAAAAAACAAACATTTGATGAAAATTCACAAACCGGAGAAAAAATGCAAGTTTCTTCTCTCTGATTATTTTGACGAGAGCCTGATTCCACCGCGCTGCCTCACAAATAAAATGGAACTATAAATTACTATAGACAGAGAGGCGTGTGACCTCTCCCTACGAAGACTTCGGCCTAGAATTGAGAACTCTCCTCTCTCAAACTCCCCGTGGTGTCTCTCTGTGTCGTGGCGTGAGGTCACGTACGACGTGGCACATTCGATCAGCGTGGCACTCATGGCGTGACGTAGGCGTGGTGGGAGTTGGGCCCTTGGGGTCAACTACCTTGAGGAATCTGGAGGCAGCAGAATTACTGTTGAAGTAAATAGATCTAGTTTTCCTCTTTCGCTTCTTCTCCCACCCCTTTTTTCAGGGCAAGCATTCATTCGTTCGTTCATTCATTCATTCATTCATTCATTCATTCGTTCATTCATTCATTCATTCATTCTTTCATTCATTTATCATCTGCTTAACATTATTTATTTATTGCTTGATTGAAAACTTTAATAGAATTATTTTGGTGTGAATATTAGTATTTTAAAAAAAGAGGGCGAATGGTTGGGCCGGGGAAAGGGGGCAGGGGGGCTGAGACGAAAAATAAAAGTAACGTTATTGAAGGAAATAAGCGAGGCTTACCTGGGAAGATGAAGCTTATTTCTGATTTTACAGACTATGTCGTCAGGAACGGAGTGGTAATATGAGAACCGCGCGCTTCCCGTTTTTCTTTTGCTTTCGTTATTGTTGTTGTTGTTGTTGTTGTTGTTGTTGTTGTTGTTGTTGTTGTTGTTGTT
>NW_004797879.1:430810-432136 GCF_000002075.1 Aplysia californica | reverse complement strand
TCTTGATTGCTTTTCTACAGCTTTTTTTCATATTTGTTGATTTCTTATATGCCTGTGTACTGTTTATTTGTAATTTTGGGTTGCTTTTTTGTTTCTTTTGGGGTTGTTGTTGTTGTGTTTGTTATTTTATTTGGGGCTTTTTTTTCGTTGTTGTTTTTGGGGGTTTAGTTTTGGGGGCGGGTGGGTCTTGTGTGTTTAATGTCCAGGCGGATGAACACATTAATGAACAAGCTTGAGGGTAAGCTGGATGGCCAGCAGACGCGGGGGTCGATGTACAGAGAGATGGATGAAGGAATAAAGAGGTACTTATTTCATTCTCTTTGATACAAGCAGTGGGAGACACAAATAAATGTGTGTGTGTTTGCGCATTTATCGTTGGGGCGTCCAGATCCAGGTATTATTTCCTAGCTGCAGACAGATGACGTCAGGCCGGTGCCGTTAGTGTCGTGGTGGAGCTTAGTCGTCGCTCACAGAGGACGTCAGTTCGATTTCCGTGTTGGGAACATTTTAATCATTTTACATGTAGTACTTCTCCGTCTGTCTGCTGCTGGGATGTTGTATTTCTCTCTGCCCGGGTGGGCCGAGACGGGTAGATCTAGAGTCGAAGCAACCCGCATCTTAAAAAAACATTTTATTTTTTTAAATGACAATAATAATTTATAAATGTTTGTTCGTCTTTTTAGAATAATGAAAATAGTGTGATCGTGTGCGGTTGCGAGCTCCGAAAGACTATTACTAAAAACACATCTGATTTTGTAGCGGTGAAACCTGTTGGCGCTTAAATGACCAAAATTACATCTACCCAATCAATCAAAATCAGCATCCTAAATGATTGAAACTGTGTCGAACACCTGCAATTACAATTATTTTTTTATGTACGAGTACTTTTTTTATTTTTATTTTTTGGATTTTACGGAAAAGCAAATGACTGGATGGAGGCGTGAAACGTCTACAAATACAACAAATAATATAGACAGGCCAGTGTGGTGTCCATCTTTTCCTGATCTCAAGTTCTTGTTTTGTTTTTGTTTTGGTAAGTATTTTACGGCGCTCGCAGCTGCATAAATAAAGTCATACGAGCGCGCGGGACACATTTAGCATTTTCGGTTTGGTAGACATTTTGTATTTTGTCCGGATAGCGGCCCAAGCCTACTCATCGATTTTGGACCACCAAGGGATCTTTAACGCGCACCCTTATCCGAGAAGGCTAGGTGTTAGATCTTTCCTACGTGAGTGGTTGGCGGATGCTTTGGTGTGGTTTGCTTCTTCTTTCCTATCAAACATCTATCATCCTTATCTCTCCTCCTTCTTTTTTTTTTGTTTCTT
>NW_004797879.1:424427-429666 GCF_000002075.1 Aplysia californica | reverse complement strand
CTATGAGACTCCTGCCTGCTGTCCCTATACAGTATTCACTATTAGACTTTGGTCTGCTGTCCCTATACAGCATTCACTATGAGACTCGTGCCTGCTGTCCCTATACAGCATTCACTATGAGACTCCTGCCTGCTGTCCCTATACAGCATTCACTATGAGACTCCTGCCTCCTGTCCCTATACAGCATTCACTATGAGACTCGTGCCTCCTGTCCCTATACAGCATTCACTATGAGACTCCTGCCTCCTGTCCCTATACAGCATTCACTATGAGACTCTGTGTTCGTTTGTTGTTGAATGTTTCTTACTGCTTCTGTTGGTGGTGCTAACTATCACACTGCTGGTGCTGACTATTCCACTGGTGCTGACTATTACACTGGTGCTGACTATCACACTGTTGGTGCTGACTATTCCACTGGTGCTGACTATTTCACTGGTGCTGACTATCACACTGCTGGTGCTGACTATTCCACTGGTGCTGACTATTTCACTGGTGCTGACTATCACACTGCTGGTGCTGACTATTTCACTGCTGGTGCTGACTATTTCACTGCTGGTGCTGACCGCAGCCTGAATGTCGCTAAGGTCCTGGAGACACTAGGAAATTCCCACTCGTCGCACAGCTACGAAAAATGATGTCACTTGGCAGTGAGGAGAGATAAACGGGCAAAAATTGCCTCATTTGAAAACTCAGCCGTGTGATAAGGGTAAAGTTTCTTAGTGTGCGCAGGGCATAACAGTAATCGTTGCTCTTGGGGAAACACCGTTAGCTCAGTTGGTTTCATGCTGTACTATGATACGAATGACCGCGGTGCGAATCCCCAATGATGCGTTATGAACTCCGGTTATTTTTGTTGTTTTTTAAAAAGCACTACGCCTATTTGGCCCGATCCTATCGGAAACGGACTTGAACCTGTGGCTCTTAGATAACCTTAAAAAGTTGAAATTGATGTTGTCAAAACCTACCACACCTGATTGTTGATGTTATTGATAATTGCTGAGGCTACCGTCGTACACACGGCCGTCTTCCTTCACTTCCCGTGTCCCTCTTTTCTGAGTAGAGTTTTTGCGTTATCTCTTCCATTGAGGCCCGCACTAGGGGCAATGACGGCACTTGAGGGTAACATCTTCCTCCACTCAAATCTGTCGAGTGATAACAGGAGCTGTGGTTGTTCTCACGGAGGTAGGGCTGGGGGCTACGATAGAACGTAAGTCTACTTGACATGACTTTAGGGTCAGACTGGAAGGGGGCTTCGTGTCGAAATGACTCGCAAGAATGTAAGAAGTTTCTTCCTCGAGTAGGGAAATTACATAATGTTCATGTACGTGTGCTATTTTACGTAGGAGTGAGCACATCATACGATCAATATTGAATAAACTATGCCCTGAACTCGTCATTCTAAATGTTGTTCAAGATCTCTATCAAGAATCTCTGCTCACGAGAAAGAATTGTACTGGAACGTTTGATTGCAAGAAAAAAAAACATAGCTCATGCCTAAAGGTTAAACGGTACGGTACGAAACGGTACTGCACGCTATGGTGCGGTGCGGTCCGGTACAGAACGATTCTGAGTGGTTCAGTACGGTACGGTGCATTTCGGTAATGTACGGTACGATGCGTTTCGGCACGGTACGGTCAAAGAGTCTACATAACAAGAGGGGCCACTTCTCTCTTTGAGCCAATTAAAAAAGTGTCCTCAAACTTCGGTGGCGCCCTCTTCGCAAAAGCGCACCCTTTGCGAACAGAGTTACTCTACTTGGGTTTTTTAAAAATCAAAGTGAAACTAGCAAGTTTTTTGAATAAATTTCGGAAGAACGCTTTTTAAAAATGCTTACGCTGACAAAAAACCTCTTCCGGAGGAAATGGTGATTGTTTTCTTCGTTTATTTTGACTTTAGAATGAAAGGCAAGAGGTCATTAAAAAATGTTTAAACCTAACACTCCACACTGAACGAACCCGAACTGCTGATGAACAGCAAACGATCTGCGCACGCAAGGAAGGTGCTATTCCTATTCTTCTTCTGGAAAAACGAAAGAGAGCTTCAAAACAGACTGCAGCGCCACCTGAAGCAAAGAGCGAATTTCCGGCGGACACTTTTAGGGCTGAGTGGCCCCAGAGAGTATTTAATTATATTTTAGTGTCTCTGGTGGCCCATCTTGTTATCCGGTTGTTATGTACATGTACTATCTTTGGTACGGTACGGTGCGTTTCGGCACTGCACGGTGCGATGCGTTTCGGTACTGCACGGTGCGATGCAGCGCTGTACGGTGCAGTGTGCTGGGGCACGGACGAAGGATAAAAGTCCATCTGAACCCTCTATTTGGAACTTACTTGAACGCCCCGCACATCACGGTTTCCGCTTTCTGCGGATCGATCGCTGTCAACTCACTCAGCCTTGAACCCTAGATAGTCGGGTTACGCACATCTGCGCTAGGCCTTGAACCCTAGATAGTCGGGTTACGCACATCTGCGCTAGGCCCTGAACCCCACAGTATCGGGGTGGAAATGTCTACTGCTTGATAACATAAACACACATCGAATAAGAACAGACCATACTTTATACGTGACCCCTGGCCATTTCTTTATAAGGAACAGACTATTACAAGGGCAAAGGTTGCTTTCTTGACCTACCGCACAATTGAAAATAACTTAGCACATGGTAACGAAGTGGGTAATGAGAATGAGTCTTGGTCTTTCATCCCAGGCACTTTTTTTAATGCGTGTTGCTGGCCTTTTTCAAAAGGCAATATTTCACAGACTATCAAATATTTCCATATTCTGAAAACAGTAATAGTCCATGTAATGACTAAACAAAGTGTGTGCGAAATATTACGGCGATTGAAGTTGATTTAGTATTTTTTCCGATTTTTACAAAAACACCTAAAACCACTAGGCACAGCCAGCAGACCCCTGTTAAGCCATGCGCAAAACAGATTATTTAGCTTATCTCAAGGATGGGAGGGGGCGGAGAGGGTTGGAAGTTTACTTTTTTCCATCGTATGTTCTCGTGCTTTTCTGGAGAGATTTTCAACCAGTTGATGGGAGATTGGTGTTGTGCCAAGTTCACTCCCTTCCAGTCAATCAGAGTTTCTTGATTGATGTTGTTTTGATTATTTGTTAGCATCTGCGATGTAAAGGTTAATGGGTGGTTGGCGGGTGCTTTGGTGTGGTTGCTCCTTCTTTCCTATCAAACATCTATCGTCCTTATCTCTCCTCCTTTTTTGTGTATGTTACTCTCTTGTAATTTGTAATACATCTATTCTTCGGCACTTATTTGACCTTATTTTGTTGCAAGTGCCGTAAAACTGTTACAAAAACTAACTGTAATGGTTAGGCTCTATTATTATCCTGTTAGTCATGGCACTCAGAAGAAGTGAGTTCGATTCCTGTGTGTGTGGTAGTTAACTTAGCATTTCAGTCACAGTCTCGTGGGATGCTTTTGTATCTCATTCACAGACCAGGTTGTTATTGACTATTAGGGCCGGTGCAATTCGCTTCTTAAAATGAATTAGAATCTACGTAAATTATGTCAATGTAAAGCAGAGGATCTCAATCTGGGCTCTATCGAACGCCTAGGATTAAGTAGGTCATTCTCAGAAGTTCAGCGCAGTGTGCATGTGTGTGCGTGTGTGTGAGTGTGTTTGCTTGTTACTGTCTCGGACTATTGTCATCATTCCGGGTGTCTAAAGTAAAAATGAAGAAACATTTGAAGGGCAATAATTCAGTCACTTTTGAACCATTTCAATAAAATTTCGAACAAATAGAATTCAACCAGGGTAAAGTCACATTTGTCAATATGAAGAAAGCAACTTGCGTGTTTGAAAACATAAAGTTTTTACATTTTCAATTTAGATTAAATAAAAAGCAAAACTTTACAAGTTCTTGGAAATCAACCATATGTCGTGTGCCTCACCAAACAAACTCAGGGACCCCCCCCCCCCTTCCAGGGCGGTGCTACTGTATGAAGTGTCTGTAGGTCATTCCCAAAGGGGGGACATTAACATGTTCTTATGTTCAGTAGAATTATAAATGGGCTGATTCATCAATGTCATGCTCATAACTGTGCCTGAACCGCATTCGGGGAACTGCTGCTTTTTCTTTCCTCATACTTACTGTCGTCATTCTTCCTCTACTTCTTTTGTATGTTTTCCACTCTCTTGTGGCCCGCTTTTTCCGGGATGCCTTGATAGTCGAAGCAGACTTTGTGCTGTAGAGGCTAGAGAGGTGAGTCGAGTAAGCTTGATCCCCTGTATGAACTTCTCGTTGACATCCACCCCTTGGCGCTCGTATTACCTTATATGTAGTTGCGAGCGCCGTAAAAACTCTACTAAAACAAAAAACAAACCCAGGGAATGCGGTAGCTATTTAAATCATGCCCCAAGTTGTTGCTGTTAATGCTGGGGTCATCATTACATCGTTGGCAATGCCGCAAAGACATCATTTTTAGTATCATTGGATTCGACGCTCTCCAGAGTTCGCTATCTCTATGTCATATGTTGTGCTCTGTCATAGCCGATTATGAATATGAGGCTATTTAAAGAGCTGGTGTTATAATCAGTAATACGTCAAGATAATGGACGGGTTGATAACATTACTTTTCTGCCACCTCACAATTCGTGTGCCTGCTTAGTTGGTTTTTTAAAATATCATTCTTCGTTAAGTTGTGTCAACTCTATATCCTACGCCATAGAAGTTCCTGTCCGCTGTCCTTGACCTTACTCTGGGCAGCGAGTGGTGTTATCGATGAGTGTTTGTAAATTTATTCGTATTAATTATGTCCTATACTTGGTCCTAGAAAAGTGGATGGTTGGAGGATGCCACTAGTAGTTGCTGATTTCTTTTTCTTTTCCCGTCTCTTGTTTCTGCCTGTCTGGATTGCCTTTTCCTTGCCCAAAATGGCCGTTATTGGGCTGATTTCTCCTCTTTACTCTTAATTAAACAAGGGGGCTCTCATGGCTTAGAGGTTAAGGTGTTGGCCTCTCATTCTAAAGTCTCGGGTTCGAATCCGGGTAGCGACCGAAAAATTTTCTTTTCTAAAATTGTCTCCTTTCACCTAATTTCCTGCTCTCTAGCAATTTTCTGTTGTCTGCTTTCATTTCCACTTTCTGCCCCCACCCCCTCACCTCCTTTGCCCCCTCTTCTGGGCTCCTGACTCTTTCTGCAGCCTTTCTACTGCTACTCCTTGGCTCCTCCTTACTGCTGTCTTTCTGCCACACCCCTGATCTTCTGGTAGGAAAGGT
>NW_004797879.1:420255-423908 GCF_000002075.1 Aplysia californica | reverse complement strand
CCCCAAATCGACACAATTTAGATCATTTAGGAGGGCTGCTTCTGTCCTATCTGTGCGGGTGGTTGAAAGGCACCACTTTTAGGTTCTTCTTCTTTGCTTTCCTCTGTTGTTTGTGTCTGTCTGTCTGTCTGTCTGTCTGTCTGTCTGTCTGTATATCTGTCTCACTTTTTCCCAGCACTAGATGACCTTTACTGTGTTGATTTGTTTCTCTTTACTCAAACAACCTAACAAAAAGGGGCGTGTCTTCATCTCAGTCTGCAACGTGTTGGACTGTGGTGGAGATGGCCGTAGTTTGAATCCTCCAAAGGGGAGTTCTTAACCTCAGGAGGTGAGTGTTCGGGACTCTCCGATCTCACTCGGCTCCGTTCTTTTCGAAATGATCCTTACATTGGGAGGCTCTGCTTCTTACTGATACATCAGTTTCGGGGGAGGTTCAATGGTGCCACTAATAGGTCTTCCTTCTGCTCCTTTCCTCTTTTTTTCTGACTTTTTCCGTTTCTCTGACACACAATGGCCGTTACTGTGTCAAGGTGCTTCTTCTTACCCCCCCCCCCCCAAAAAAAAAAACCCCACTGAAGGATTCACTTCATCCGTTCCTTTTTCCCCTTTTCTTATCCTGTTCCCTTGCCACCTAAATCTGACACAGAACAGTCTGTGAAGCATAGCTGGAAAGTAATGTCGTTGCTGTCTTAATGTTGTAGCTTGGCGAACTCAAAAGCTAAACACAATTTCAAAGTTGGCATTTTACCCCCTGTCTCTCCTTGTTTCAAACGTGGTATATAACCCCCCCCAAAAAAAAAAAAAAAAACAAGAAAAAAAAAACTAAGACTCATTTACTCGTTGGTACTGGTAAAGATTATTATCTGTGCGCACAGTTGGTAGTTGTCTATTTATACACTTTATTTCAATGCGTCACCAAAGATTCTCTACTACCACGATCTTTGGTGTCACCCCTGCCTTCCTTTGATTCAAAACTTATGTTCCATATAATCCCCCCCCTCCCCCGGATCCCGAATCCCTTTACTCGCTGACACCACCAAAGATTAGTATCTCTGCCAGAGATAGTGGCTGTCTATTTTCGCCATTTATTTCAATAACACTGCAGTGCCTGTGTCCAAGGTTGAAGCGATGTTCACGTACACACAGCTTTTTTTTAACAACGAAAGGGAAATTAAGCTCCCAAGAGATAATCTAGTCCGATTTGATATGCCGTTTAATTAACGTTTTTGACCTGCGCTGTACATGGGTGACCTTTGACTCTTTACTCGAGGGCTCTCGTGGCCTAGAGGTTAAGGTGTTGGCCTCTCATTCAAAGGTCCCGGGTTCGAATCCGGGTAGCTACCAAAACATTTTCTTCTCTAAAGTTGTCTCCTTTCACCTCCTTTCCTGCTCTCTAGCAATGTTCTGTTGTCTGCTTTCATTTCCACTTTCTGCCCCCACCCCCTCATCTCCTTTGCCCCCTCCTCTGGGCTTCTGACTTTTT
Organism: Aplysia californica; assembly: GCF_000002075.1. Classification (NCBI taxonomy): domain Eukaryota; kingdom Metazoa; phylum Mollusca; class Gastropoda; order Aplysiida; family Aplysiidae; genus Aplysia; species Aplysia californica. The sequence continues at coordinate 422,425 of NW_004797879.1, read as the reverse complement.
CTGAATATTAGGTGTGTCCCGCGCGCTCATATGACCTTATGCAGTTGCGAGCGCCGTAAAACACTTTACAAAAACAAACAAACTCTTTACTCGAGCTATGGGTGGTTTGTAGCTGGTGCTCTTGTGTGATTTGTTCCTTTTTTCCAATGAAACACAAATTGTGTCGATAGTGCTGTAAAACATCCACTCAATCAATCAAGCAATCAATCAATCAACCTATGAAACACCTGTCGTGCTTATCTTTCCTTCTCTTCTATGTATGTTACTCTCTTTTAACACCTCTACTAGTCTTCGGCGCGTTTTGACCTGTGTGTGTTCCAAGTTCCGTAAGAACTATTACGTTAAATAAGATAAAATCGCGGATTGTTCTACTGGCAGCTCCTACTTTTTTACTTTCCCTCTATAGTTTCTGTCGTCTGTCTTACTTTTTCCAAGCTCTTAATGCCATCATTGTGTCGATGTGCTAAACATACAAACAAAGAAACGAACAAACATTAACTGAAATCTTTATTCGAACTTATCTTTAACGGCAACGTAGTCACCCATGCTTGCTCCTGATTCACCCACATTGGTTTGATCAACTCTTTGCGACACGTTTTATCTTATCCTTTTTAAAACATTGAATGGTTCACAGTAAATCATAATGATAATGAGTATGTCAGCTTTTTACTATCCATAATAAATCAGACCTTTTGTTTCACAATTTCTACACAGTTGTGTTGTCAGCGTTGAACATCACAATTTGAGGGGTTTGTATGGTTGGAATTGACTATAGATTCATAAATTATGTTCTCAGAATATCAACGTAGCCTACTAATTTGTACAAACTGTCTCAAGTCAATCCAAAACCACTTTGTTTTCTTTGAAAATATTACCAAAGCGACTTTTTAGGCTACTTTTTTCTCCATATGTAATCACTTTAAATGTTTAACAGAAATTTGGCAACTGTTGACTGCTTACACATAAAATTAAAGAGTTCTTTTTTATGCTTCCTGGGAAGCTGAGAATTCTTAGAAACGTATCCAGTCATCCATGAGTATAGTTATAAATTGAAATGTTCATACAGCCTACTTTAAAGCAGAAGTGTGAGCTGTATAAAAACCGTCTATTAGCAGCAGCAGTTGTTTTTTTACGAGTGATTCCGTCAGTCACGCTGGGATGTTGTATCTTAACCCGGGCTGTACCTGACAGTACTTTGTCATTGTTTTTGACACGTTCTTATTACCGGTAAATGTTTATCATAATGTTTCGCCAATAATTTATTGACTCTTTTGTTAAGGTTGTAGATCTAGTCGTGTTCTTCTTCTACTCCGTTTGACTCTACTACTTCAGATTCAACAAAATTGATTTTTTTCCCTCCTATTTGTATACGTCACTGTCGTTCCTAGCTTAATGGACTCCTGTTCTCATTGTGTGTCACAGATAGACGGTACCTTGGGCTCAGTGTGCAGCACGCTATTGTCAGGGCAGCCCCTCCACCCTGTTACTGTTATCAGAATCTCCGCGCGACTATCTCTCTCAACTCCTGCCTGAGCTGGGTTTGGATGAGGCTACTACTACTACTGGTACAACAACAGCAGCAGCCTGATCCATACTCGACCCGCGTCCTACACACAGGGAGGCGTGCCCACCACCACTACCACCACAACCACCGCCACTACCACCGCCATCTGAGGTACTGTGCGGTAAAAACAGCAGCAACAACAACTGCAGCAACAACAACTGCAGCAACAACAACTGCTACAACAACAACGTGTTCAAACGTTTCGGAGGATTATTCACTACCGACACGGAGGAAGCAACTGCGCCGTTGATTGGATTTGAACCCCGAACCTTTCAGAATCGGGGTGGTTGAGCGACCGAAATGGCTGATATTATTCACAAGTTGTTCGGTCAGAAACATGGAAAGCATTCGGATCAGGGAGCCAAGTCGTCGGATGGAGAAGGCTACACCAAACAGCAGCACGAGTTCTGTGAGTGTTCTCATATCATATTATTTTGATGTTGTTCGTAAGCAAGAGAGAGAGAGAGAGAGAGAGAGAGAGAGAGAGAGAGAGAGAGAGAGAGTGTGTGTGTGTGTGTGTTTGTGTGTGACAGGGACAGAAAGAGCGCTCGTGTGCGACACACAGACAAAGAGAGAGAGGGAGAGAGAGGGAGAGAGAGGGAGAGG
>NW_004797879.1:416620-418974 GCF_000002075.1 Aplysia californica | reverse complement strand
AAAGGATTAACGTGCTCAACATGCACGTGACCTCCGCGATTGTTCGCCCTTATCAGAGAAGGTTAGGTGATGATCTTTCTTACCAGACTATCAGGGGTGTGGATGAGGACAGCAGTAAAAAGGGGCCAATGAGTAGCAGTAGAAAGGCTGCAGAAACAGTCAAGAGCCCAAAGGAGGGGGCAAAGGGGGTGAGGGGTGGGGGCAGAAAGAGGAGACGAAAGCAGGCGATAGAACATTGCTAGAGAGCAGGAATGGAGGTGAAAGTAGGCAATTTTAGAGAAGAAATTGTTCGATCCCTACCCGGATTTGAACCCTGACCTTTCAATGAGAGGCCAACACCTTAACCTCTAGGCCACGAGAGCCCCCAGAGGTTTGTGGCCGACTTCCGTGTGAACTCACTAACTCGCACAGTACATAGATCTAACACTGCCCCCCACCCCCCACCCCAGCCCTCCAATCAACAGTTACATTTACAGTTTGGTATTTGTATCTGCACATTGATAAGTGGGTGGTTGGCGGGTGCTCTGGTGTGATCTACTTCTTGTTTCCTATCAAACATCTATCGTCTTTATCTCCCCTTCTTCTTTTTTATGTTTGTTACTCTCTTGTAACAGCTCTAATCTTCTGGCGCTGATATGACCTTATGCAGTTGCGAGCGCCGTAAAACGTCTACTAAAACTTTAAAAAACACATTGATAAACACCAATGCCTTGCTGAGATTTGCATTATTTACTGAACCCCACCCCTCCAACCCAATAAAAAACAAGTTTTAAAAACACGAAGAAACAAAACAACAAACAAACAAACAAAATGAACCAACAAAAACAAACAAAATAATCACTGCAGATTTGGTTATAGATCAGGAGCAGAATACTCTGAGAATACCCGTGTTTCTGTCTTCTCGACACGGATAAAAGTCCCTTCATTCATTTTCGTGCCCTAGACCTCGACGTCATGTTGATTATTTGTTTTTATTTTTTTTTTTTTATGTCAAGTTCGTTTTCTATCTATAAGCGTTCAGTCAGTTGCACTCTCCTCCTGTTCTTGTCTTAGTATGTGCTTCTTCCAGGGTGTCTCTGTAAGGCCAAGACACTTTATATAACCTTGTGTAAGGTAACCAGCCGGTTATTCGAATAGTTTTTAAAAATCAAATCATATTAATTCAAGCATGCTTATTGGTGGGTGGTTAGAGGTGTCAGCTCTGCCCCGGAGACGTTTGAGGTTGACGAGCAATGATGATCCTCCATTCACTAGAGTTGTCTACAGCTGCTTTGGTGCACTGTTCCTGCGGTACTGCTTGTCCATGGCTTTATGTTGACAGTCCTTAGCAGTCTCTGCCTTCCATTACTGCCTTCATCACTTCTAGCTTGCCTTCTAGTGTTCCTTTTTCGTTTATTATGTCATGTCTATCTAGAGAGATTGATTGTTTGTAGGCCCTCTGCTGAGGTTGTGTGGGAGGTTGGCGGGCGCTCTGATTAGGGTGGGTGGTTGGTGGGTGCTCCTCTGTGGTTTGCTCCTTCTTTCCTGTCAGACATCTTTCGTCTTTATCCCCCTCCTTCTTTTTTGTGTTTGTTACTCTCTTGTAACACCTCTAATCTTCGGCACTTATAGGACCTTACTGTGTTTCAAGTGCCGTGAAACGTTTACTAAATAAAACATCTGATGAGGTTTGCTCCCTCTTTTCTATCAAACATCTATTGCCCTTATCCACCCTCCTTCTTTTCTATCAAACATCTATTGCCTTTATCCATCCTCCTTCTTCTCTTTGCAGGACACTCTCTGGTAATACCTCTTAACCTTCGTCAGTTAGATTACCTAATTGTTCTGCATGAGTCTTGAAACTTTTACTGAAACTTTAACTCTAACGAGGGCTGCAGCTTCTTCTCCTTTTCAGTACTATTAGTTGTATTTTGCATAATCCACCTGTTTCTGTCCAAGTGCTGTTTTCTAGCTGACAACAGCAGAGTTCAGTATTGTGTTCAAAGTTCAGGTGGGAATTTCCCGCTCAGCCTTGTCGTAATTCAACACCAGTGTTTAATCTAGTTTCGGCTTGTCTATAAAAAGAATTCATCGGGCAATCAGCTAACAAGATGCCTCCTGCAAACTGGAGTGTTGGTGGGTGCTCTGAGGTCGCTTGCTCCTTCTTTCATGTAACATTTTTAATCTTATATTAGGGACCTAATTGTGTTGCAAGTGCAGTAAAAAAAAACAACCTCTTACTAGAACTTAATTCAAGTGCAGTTCTGTGCAGTCTGACTTGAGTATGTTTGTACTCCTTACTTTTCGTTCATAGTTCCGCTTTCGGTCACTAATTGTTACTATTCAGTGTGTTGGTTTGCGAAAGGGGGGGGGGG
>NW_004797879.1:414641-416177 GCF_000002075.1 Aplysia californica | reverse complement strand
AAGACGAAGACGAAGACGAAGACGAAGACGAAGACGAAGACGAAGAAGAAGAAGAAGAAGAAGAAGAAGAAGAAGAAGAAGAAAAACGACAACAACAAAAACAACAACCAGAAGAAGAGCAAGAAATTGGGTGTGGAGTTGGATGAGAAAAGGTGAGGAAGACGAGCAGTAGGAGCTAAGGGAATCATTTGTTTAGTTACATTACAGTTGTAATGGTCGGATAGGGTCATGGTCGCAGCGTGTTCCCCTTGTGTACCACAAAGTCTAAATCTGGATCGGTCGTAATTTAAACTGTGTTGAAGGTCACAATATTATGTCAAACAGCCAGGGTGGAGTTCTACATAAAATGATCGATTACCTATTTGTTTCGAGAGTGCCGCAAATCTCTTACTAAAACAACACTTACCTATGACGCCAATTTGAACCTTATTCTTGTCTTGCCGTGTTTCAAAAGTACTCCTGTAGACTGGAAAGCGTGACATCCGCTTCACACTAAAAACATAATTAATTATCTGTCATTTATATGGATCGGTGTGATTAATATGTCATCGCGATATCATTTATCATTTTTATCGAGAGGGGTTTTATACCCCGTGCTGAGTGACATTAAGTAGTTAACAACAAAGTAACGCCGTTGTCGTCATTACAAACGAACAGAAAGTCCCCAGCCCGAATCGAATGAGTGATGTTTTTTTTTTCTTTTTTTTTTCCAGGAATTGCTAGTGGTTGGTTGGCAGGTGTTCTGATGCGGTCTGCTTCTTCTTTCTTGTCAAGCAATTATCGTCCCTATCTCTCCTCCTCCTTTTCTTGTGTTTGTTACTCTCTTGTGACATCTCTATACTTCGGCACTCACATGACCTTATAGTGCTGCAAGAGCCGTAAAATACTTAGGCCTCCTTGAAAGAAAAAACACCAAGTAATTGCTAACTAAGCACAATGCTGTTACTGATTTTCTTAATAACATTGTCCCCAACTTATGTAAATTGTCTGATGTTCTGCACCACGAGTCATATTACTAGAATGTGCGGACGCATGAGCCAAAGGTCTTTAAAACCAATAAAAGCATCTTGACATCTTGAAATCTTTCCACTCATCATCTCATAGATAATGTACGAGACCTCAATGCTGTAGTGTTTCATCCCTGTCTCGTCTCTGTGTGTAATTTTTACCCGGTACTGTCTCTTACAAAGCTGCACTAAGATTTCTCATTCAATTTGTATTTGCCTTGCGGGTGGTTGGCCGGTGCTTTGGTGTGGTTTGGTCCTTCTTTCCTATCGAACATATTCTGTCGTCTTTATCTCACCTCCTTCTTTTTTGTGTTTGTTACCCTTATGTAACACTTCTAATCTTCGGCACGTATATGACCTAATTATTTTGCAAGTGCCGTTAAATTTAAAACAAAGATTCTCGACGATCTGTGGTTAACTCTTGCTAAAACAAAAACTTGTTTTTGCTTTTAAATCACAGATTATTTGTTGGCTGTCAGACGCAACCTCTACCCAAATCTACCCACCCCTCCTCCTCTTCTCTCTCTCA
>NW_004797879.1:409414-410891 GCF_000002075.1 Aplysia californica | reverse complement strand
TCTCTCTCTCTCTTTCTCTCTCTCTCTCTCTCTCTCTCTCTGCTATCTCTCTCTCTCTCTCTCTCTCTCTCTACTGTCTCTCTCTCTCGTTCTCTTTCTTTCTTTTATTCTTTCCTCTCCTTCCTTCGTTCCTTCCGTACCTCATCGTCCTTAGTCCCACTACCCGTCAGCGTTCCTTAGTTAATGTTTTGTTGACATAGACCTGGCCATAAGTGTGCCAAAGAGAAGCTAGTGACCCCAGAGTCTCCACGACCTTTTTCTTTGACCTTAGAAAAATGCTTCACTTACGGTGCGTCACACATTATGTGTGGAAACACAACTTCATAAAACCGAGACATGCTCAGCTTACGATGACGAGCATGCACACGCACGCACATATTGTACATAAATATACACACTCGTGGGCCAGCCGGACATTCACCGTCATATTGATTTGTTCGGTTATCGGTCTGTTTGAGTTAATCGACAGAATGACCGCAGTTTAGTTGTCGGAAAGAAAGTAATAATAACAGACAGACATCAAACAGGAAGAGTGTGGGACCAGCCTGTAGCGTCCTCCAACCGCCAACCACTCACAAGGACAGAAACAACAGACAGAAAAAAAAGAAGTCAATCATATTATTTTTTCAGTGGCGCCCTCCAACCACGGCAACGACCACATCCAAACAAAACAAAACAAAACAAAGACAAGAAACTATACTAGAATAAACCCATACTCTCGCTCTGTAACTGTAAGTGCAGTGGACGGTTTTGAAATTGGTTATTTATAGAACACGATGTGCTAACCACTCTGGTGCTTACAGTATGAGCGCTGTGTTGTGCTGCAGTTCTATTCTGGGTTTATCTTTATTGGCAGTTTCCTTGTTTATTGTATGACCGCTGTCTCGGTAGTCACAGTATTGTACCTTACTCTTCTTTACTCACGGGACGTAAGCGCCCCGTATGCCATGGGCTTTTGGTTAATGTTACTCACTTCGGGGATCTACATAAAAAGTCAGACACTACACCCGGGCTCATTATTAGAATGCTTGGTGTCGTGTGTGTTCGTCTCTCCAGTTTACAGTTGTGTGTGTAGACTAACATAACAACCGCACTCGTTAGCTCAGTTGGAATCATGCTGGGCTGGGCAGCAAATGGCATTGGTTTGAATCTCCAACTGGACGTTCTGAACGACGGTTGTTACATACAGGGAATGTTGAAGGATCTCCATCCATGTGACTTCTACCCAGTCTGTCAGATCCTACCCAGTCCGTCAGAGCCTACCCAGTCCGTCAGAGCCTACCCAGTCTGTCAGGTCAGAGCCTACCCAGTCTGTCAGGTCAGAGCCTACCCAGTCTGTCAGAGCCTACCCAGTCTGTCAGAGCCTACCCAGTCTGTCAGAGTCTACCCAGTCTGTCAGAGCCTACCCGGGCTGTCAGAGCCTACCCAGTCTGTCAGAGCCTACCCAGTCTGTCAGAGCCTACCCAGTCTGTCAGAG
>NW_004797879.1:405977-407859 GCF_000002075.1 Aplysia californica | reverse complement strand
ACACACACACACACTCACACAAGCACACACACACTCTAAGGAGAGAGAGAGAGAAAGAGAGAGAGAGAGAGAGAGAGGGAGAGAGAGAGAGAGAGAGAAATAAGAATGTCGAGGAACGACTCGGCCGAGAAAATACAAGATCTGTGTTCTCTCCCACAAGGAACTTATAAACAATATCTGAGGTATTTGTTTGTGACGGCTTCAAAGAATACCTTCCGTACAGCCCTTTCTCTTTCCGGAATCTACCAGCACTTTCCGTGTGATCAAACAAATCCACCCCATCTCCGTTCTTTTTTTCCACCTCCGATTCGCATTCCCAAGTGGTGTTCTTGGGCCTGAAGTGTTCTGGGTGTTTATAAAGTGGTCTCCTTAACAGGCTCGATCCTATCGGATGGTCGCTAAAATCGGGAGCTCGCACGTCCTAAATATTTTATAACCGTACAATTATTTTGAAAGGAGCTCAAACCCAGGCGTAGCACACCAAATACTTATATTCCATTGGCCTTATTTATACAAAAAGACTTCGAGACATGCTCGTAATAATTGTAAATGTTTTACGTTCACATCGACACGATTTAGATCGTTTATGGGGTTGGCTGCTTTGACCTAGCCTGTCAAGGACGACTCGAGCTGAGAGGGATACAATGTCCAAGCAGAAGGATGGAAATACCGGTCAAAAATCTTCCCCCACAAGAGAATCATACTCTCGTTTCTTGTCTGTGTCGTATCATATTCAGGTACTGGGTCAAAAAGCGTGTTCCCAGTCCATGCGTCAGGAGGAAAGGTAAAGTAAACATAATTAGTTGCTTATAACCTGCAGTGAGCGGCTACCCTCGTGCGGGTCTTCTGTGTCTTGTTTAAATATCATTACCCCGCTAACAATCCCAGGGCCTCCTTTGGGCAAACAGCCATTGTCGCTGGACACTCACAAATAATAGACGGTGGACAGAAAGACTTCTCCGCACTGCTTTAGCGCATACCAAAACGGTCGGTGTTCTCCCACAGCACGAAATGACGCGAGATCTTACACGTCCGCTGCGGAAAGAGCGGAAAAGAAGTTAATTTTCTAAAGTAACTCCCGCGGAGACATTAACCTGGTCGTATGCACAGTAGGTGTGTAAATGGGCTGATTCATCGATGACATGCTCATAACTGTGCCTCAACTGCAACAGGGAACTGCTGCTTTTTCTTTCCTAATCCTTACTATTGTCATTTTTCCTCTACTTCTTTTGTATGTTTTCCACACTCTTGTGACCTGCTATTTCCGGGGTGCTTTGATAGTCGAAGCAGACCTTGTGCTGTTGAACCTAGAGAGGTGAGCAGAGTAAGTCTGATTCCCTGTAAGGACTTCTCTGTTGACATCCACCCCTTGGCGCTCATATGACCTTAATATGTAGTTGCGAGCGTCGTAAACCCTCTACTAAAACTACAAAACTGTGACGTCTGTGATACTTATCATAAGCGCCGGCCTGACCTCCATTCACCGGCCACTTCAACCCGGTTCCGTCTGATTGGCTCGGAAATTGATAAACAAACAAACGAAAAAACAGATAAGCAGACATGCAGGCACACAAACAGATACTCAAACATACAATCAGGCTGGCAGTGGGTGGTTGGCCGGTGCTCTAATGTAGTTTGCTTCTTCTTTCCTATCAAATATCTATCGTCCTTATCCGCCCTTCTTCTTTTTTATGTTTGTTACTCTCTTGTAACACCTCTAATCTTCTGGCGCTCATATGACCTTATGCAGTTGCGAGCGCCGTAAAACCTCTACTAAAACTAAATAATAAAACAATCAGGCAGACACAATGTCTTGGAGATCTGGTAAGTGCTGGCACAGTTTGTCGGTCAATTAAGTATCCAACCGCCCCCCTCCCCAACC
>NW_004797879.1:402191-403332 GCF_000002075.1 Aplysia californica | reverse complement strand
GTGTGTGTGTGTGTGTGTGTGTGTGTGTGTGTGTGTGTGTGTGTGTGTGTGAAGTCTTCTTATTCCACTCCAGCGGTCATGAGCGTAAACTGTGTATACCAACCTTGAATCACGCCGTGCGCACAAAGGTATTGCCACCCGACACGTATCGCTTAGCTGATTTTAGTCATAGAGATCAGGTCGATCAGTCGAGAATCTTGGGGTGTATAGTTACACTTGGTTATTATTGACCTGATCTACAAGACAATTAGAGCTCAGCTGACGAGCGTTGCAACGGAGTACACAGAATACGCGCTACACTGACTGTTCAAACTTTACTTTTGTTAGCTTGTCAGTGACGATATATACGCAGTCCGTGTCTAATAGTTTGTGACTTGGCGTGTGTTTTTCCGCAGTGGATGATTTCGAACTCACAGCTGAGATATCATTTCTGGTTTGTTTTTAAAGACGAAGACATAAAATTATGCATTTGAAAGATCGCTGTCGTGTGTGTACGGTTCGTTGTTGTTGTTGTTTGTTTGTTTGTATGTTTGTTTGTTTGTTTGTTTGTGTTGTTTGTTTGTTTGTTTGTGTTGTTTGTTGGGGGGCGGTGAGGGGGGAGGGGTGCACGTGTGTTTTTGAGTCTGTGGGTTAATGGTTATTTCTAGATAATATTTTATGATTTTTGGGTGCCTTTCGTTTGCTTTAACATTATTTTCTTTTCGTCTCGTTCGCTTTGACGTTGGTTTGAATTTGTACTTTTTTTTACCCATGTTTTTGTCACTAAATGTTGTCAGTCTTTCGGGGAATGAGTTTATTTTCTATGTTTTTGTTTCTTTTTCTTTTGTTTTTCTTCTTTTGTGTGTGTGTGGGTTTTTTTTAGAAGTGGTGGATGGGGTGTTTTTCATTTTGGCGGGGGTGGGAGTAAAATGGTAGATTGTGGATTTTGCTCTTGGCTAAAATATGCAAAAATAAAAACATGTTCACGTACTCTTAATATGTACGTACATTACCTGTCTGCCCCATCTGTGGCAACAGAAGGCCACAGAGATGTATACATGTACTTGCATTTTGAAGCAAGAATCTTCTAAGAAACAAGCTTCTACCCGCAGGAAAGTCATAAATGAATTCAGGGCAACAGCGGGAGAGAGAGAGAGAGAGA
>NW_004797879.1:398264-399655 GCF_000002075.1 Aplysia californica | reverse complement strand
TTCTTCTCCTCCCTCTCCTTCCTCTCCTCCCTCTCCTCCCTCTCCTCCGTCTCCTCCTTCTTCTCCTTCTCTCCTTGCCTACATTTTTATCGTCTCTACACAGTGGCCTAAAAAGCCAACAGATCATATCAGCTGAGAAAATTTCTGACCGAAAACAAACAAGCAAGCAAACAAACAAACAAACAAACAAACAAACAAACAAACAAACAAACAAACCTTCTGTCAAGGCGTCTCTTGAATTCTTCGTCTTGCTGCTCCTTGTGGTAGGCGTTGTTTTCCTCCACCTCCTCCCTTACTTCTTCTGGCTATAATTTTTATTTTAATTACTCTCTTTTCGTTCATTTTCTCACAATACAATTTTAGGAGAAAGCACCGCAAGTTCCAAGTAAAATTTTAAAGATCGAAACTTGGATATAATGCAGTCCGAGTTGGAAGTTCAGTGTGTGGAGGTTAAAATCTGACTATTCAACAAGAAAAGATAAATAGGCAGGTACGGTAATCATAAATTTTAATATATTGGTTAGATTACTTAGATTCAGTCTCTTACTTCTAGAGTTACAGTAATACTTTATTTAACCTTAGGGCAGGAGATGGCGGGTTTCTCGAAACAAAGAAAACATATTGTTATTATCCTTTATTGGGAATGGAAATGAGGATGTGTTAGATTACATCTTTTTATCGCCTCTGCTCTGTTGCATGGTGGGGGGGGGGGGTTGAGGGGGAGCTGTACATTTTCTTTTACATCCAGTTAATAATTAAATTTCTTCTATCTGTCCTCTTTGTTTTTAACTTCTTCGCTGCTTTGTAAGCGCACTGTACTCGATTGCGTTATTTGGTTTACTGACATTTTTTTTTTATTGGCCTATATATATCTAGCAAGTTTGAGATGTAACTATAGCTTGTGCGGTTACTTCTTTTTAAATAAGGGGAATGTTATTATGGCTTTGTTTCAATCTCTCTTGAATAAACATTTCCTCTTGTATGCGAAAATACAGACAGAAACGGGGGCTCTGGTGCTCAAAATCATGGGGTTTGTTTCCCTCTTATTCAATAGGTCGCGGGTTCGAAACTTTACAGTGATAGAAAATTTTCTTCTCTAAAAATGTTTCGTTTCAACTCCTCTCCTGCTCTCTAACCATGTTCTGTCGTCTGTTGTGTCTTCACTTTCTGCACTTTGCCCCCTCCTCTGGGCTACTGACTCTTTCTGCAGCCTTTCTACTGCCACTCCTTGTCTCCTTCTTATTGTTGTCTTTCAGCCACATCCCTGATCATAGGGTAGACATGATTTAACTACTAGCCTTCTCGGACAAGGGGGAGAAATCTCGTAAGTCCCGTGTGCAAGTTGCACACACACACACACACACACACACACACACACACACACACACACT
>NW_004797879.1:396651-398164 GCF_000002075.1 Aplysia californica | reverse complement strand
ACAGACAGACAGACAGGCAGACAGACAGACAGACAGACAGACAGACAGACAGACAGATGGCTTTTGAGCACAATGCCTTTTCTATTTCTTCTTTACTTTTACCACCGATTGAAAGGTTCAGCATTACAAAGTTCTTCATTCTATTTTGGTATTTAATCTTACATTTAAAACGCTCAGAATAAGTCTGAGGAGATAATAACCCGACTGGATTTTTCCCAAATCTATTTTTCGGTTCGAAACTACGGACATGTTGATTTGTGTTCTGCGTGTTTCATCCGACAGTACAGGACAAAAATAGCTGTCTGTAGAAACTCACAGATTAAAAATTAAGACTTCCTTATACCCAGATATTTGGTGTTAATATGATATTGACCTATGCTGAATGTTTGAGGACTTCAAAAGGAAAGGTCTTATCAGTGAAATGTTCTTTTAACAACAAAATCCAAACGTCACCTCACGAGGAAGCTGAACGGTGATGAATGTATTAACCCTTCTACTACAGGTACTGAAGATTTTTCTTTCGTTTTTATGATATTCTCAATTTTATTATAGTAAAATGTGTATAGTACGTGCGTGTCTCCGACAAACAGGGAAATGTAAGGGTTCTTCGCCTTTCCTTTTCCTTTAGTACTTCGGACTGTCATCTGATTCGTCCCTGGATTGCTTATTGCTGATAATCTAAATATAGACTAAATCGACGTCTGTTGTGCTATAAATACTCTTTGCCGTTGAGCGTAAAAGAAATGGGTTCGATTGCATGTGGGAAAGTGACTTTTTCGAAGTACCCCCGTCTGTTCCCTTTGATGCTGTGTCCCATCCAGCCCAGGTTGATACTTTCAGGCAGGGGCGAAGCAGCCCGCCTCTTGTCTTGTCTCATATTGTGTGGATGGAGGTTGAAAACGTTTTGTAATCTGATTTTAAGAAAAAGAAAACTGCTATGGTGCGTGACACGCTGTCTTGCTTTCGAGTCGAAATGTTTCTGGAACTACATGTAAGTGATTCGGAGTCTTCCAGTGCGGACCTCTAGTCGTCCATCGGAATGGTCAATGCATTCAAAGAAACGCAGTGGGCGGTTGGCGGGTACTCTGATGGGGTTTGCTTCTTCTTTCCTATCAAACATCCATCCTCCTTACCTCCCTTTCTTCTTTTTTATGTTTGTTATAACTCTCTTGTAACACTTCTAATCTTCTTGCCTCATATGACTTTATGCAGTTGCGAGAGCCGTAAAACAAAATAAAACAAAAAAACGCAAACTGTGTTGAAATGAGGGTGTGACTGAAAGCTAGGAAACTTCCTAGTTTAGATTCTAGATATAATAGTGTATTTAAAAGAAAGGCTGGTGGTTTTAGAGTTGGATGGGGCCACTTGATCGTTCCTACTTCTTCGTTTTCCTGTTATTGTTTCTACCTGTCTGTCTTGCTTTCCCCCTGCACTAAATGACCGTTATTGTGTCCATGTGCTCCTCATTACTAAGACAGACAAACAAACAAAAAGTAGTGATAAACGAGTAAAA
>NW_004797879.1:394923-396551 GCF_000002075.1 Aplysia californica | reverse complement strand
ACGCATAGAGCCTGCTGCTGAGCGGGGATATGCGCTATACAAATGCTATCTATTATTATTATTATTAAAAACTCCAACATTTAAAAGACTGCGGACTACTGTTTAGATTTCGTATTCTATGGGACGTTGGTGTAACTTGAAGGTGGCCATATTTTCGTTCATGAGCAGGCAAAAGTGGCTATTTTGACATAATTTGATCTAATCCCCCAATGCAGTCAATCGTGTTTAATTTTCTAGATCTAGATCCTGATTGTGGGGATCTGATGAAATTAGTCGTCGCCAGACTCTTCGAGTGTTAATTCGTGACATGAAACTGCGCAGTTAGTTATTTCCCTTGCTCACGAAATGCGAACGGCTTTTTTACATAAAGTAATTGACTTCATGATCAAAATTTGATAAAGTAGATTAGAGGTCTATTTAATTAATATACTGTGCTCTATCTAGCTCGACCCAATTCGATCTGATTAATCTGATCGGGTTCTTTTGATCGGTGAGCATTCTGTCTTAGACGTTTTGGAACTGACTGGTCTGTGTGAGACGTTGTAGCCCGGCCTTACGAGATAGTGATCAAAGAGACACCAAGAGCGCCAACAACATACCCGGTAATTACATGTAGTTTTCTCTTTTAGTTATGGAAGCACTCTTACATCATGTGCTCGTTTGTACAGTTTGAGTGTGAAAAAAATATATAATTCGATCTGACTGGAGGTCCCAACAGACTGGCGACCGCTTTGAAAACAACAACAACAACAACAACAAGAACAATAACACAAAAACATAAAGCTCACATAATTTAAACAATATCAGTATGAAACTTTTTCGAATGACCACTGATGATCTGTTGGGTACTTGGAAAATTCGATAAAGGTCTTGTCAGACTTCTGACCTGCTACCACAACAGTCATAGTTATTCTTCTGACTTTGTTGCGTCGACATCATGAGACTAAAAGCTAAAAATTGATTTAAATGTTTCTGTGTCGTTCTTGAAAGAGTCTGCGCCGTGATAATGTTCACTTGGTTTTTAAAAAAAGGGAATTTTTCGTTGGTTATCTGTTGTAAGAAACGAAACGATTTACATCCCACTGTGCAGCTTCTCCAAATTGTTGTTTGACAAGGGTCATTGTCTTTTTGGAATCGATAGTCGTCTGTTATCACACCAATCTTTCCTTTCCTTGTCACAAATTCATCCATTGCTCTTGACAGTGACAGCAAAGACGCTCAGAATGAGGAATAAACCGAAATATAACCCACAACCTCCACGGTGATATACATGTGTAAAATCACTCTTAGTGCCTTGCTAACGCTTGTTATTATTGATCATCATCGCTTCTCTTGAAAGGTCTCAACTGCTGTGAGAAGCTGTGTTCAGGAAATTAGCTGGGTCTTTTTTCAGCCAAACTCTTGTTTAGACACGTTTTGTTACTTAAACATAAAATAATGTTTAACACTAACCTTTTGTTTGTTTGTTTAGTATAGGGTTTTATGGCGCTCGCAACTGCATAGGTCATATGAGCGCGCGGGACACACCTAATACTTTTTCGTTGGTAGGAAATTTTGAATTTTGCCCGGGTGGCGGCCGAAGCCTACTCTTATCGATTTTAGACCACCAAGGGATCTTTAACGTGCGC
>NW_004797879.1:392029-393340 GCF_000002075.1 Aplysia californica | reverse complement strand
TCCGAGAAAAAACTATGAACGCCACGCACTATCAGAGCCGCGCACTTCCGAGAAAAAACTATGAACGCCACGCACTATCAGAGCCGCGCACTTCCGAGAAAAAACTATGAACGCCACGCACTATCAGAGCCGCGCACTTTTTGAAGATATCGATAAAAGTAGACTGCCGATTTCATCAAACGGTTACAGTCTCCTTGACAAAATTACTCTGAACAGCCCCCATCCAAAATATATTCATCTTTCTGCAGACGTTAAGCAACTTCAAGACCATTTCTAAGCTGAAACTAAAAACACAGACCAAACAGAAAGGCACAACCAGGAAAGAAGGAAGAATGTATAACAAGCAAATGAACGCAGATAAACAAGTCTCACAACTTCAACTTTTATCCTCGAATGAGCAAGAAATTGTTGCCCCAACCCTTTAAAAATCGCCCCTCTCCTGAAGATATGTTTTTATACCTGAAAAGCCTATTAATTCAATACAAAATCTAACTGACATCTGGTCCCAAGCCCAGTAAAAAGTTGAGGGTACTTAAATATTGTTGGATGATACTGTTTTGATATTGGGCAATCTAATTGTATCGATGTCGTAAAAAATGGAAGGCTCTGATAGTGTGCGGCTTTGATAGTTTTTTTCTCGAAAGTGCGCGGCTCTGCTGTTCTCCCTTTTGCATCTACATAGCTGTCCAGCCTTTCACTGTCACACCTGGCTTCTAGATCTATATTGCTTTAGATTAGGTCTGCCTTGATTAACTCCTCTATTGATCTACATTGCTTTAGTGTATTGATGTCTAGCCCTTCAAAATCACAAAATACGGGTTTCAACTTACACCATCACAAAAAAGCACTAACAAAATAATAATCCACGAAAGGGCTATTACACTGTGAAAGGAATACACTGACGTCTACAAAATCACAAAGGCAGTGTCTATAGCTTGTTTACTTTCCTCTGACAGCGTAAAATAAATTCTAGCTAATTGACAAATTTACCAATGCCCACGAAACTTTGCAAAGATATCTAGCACTTGTACGGGCTAGCGACCAAACAAAAATATTTTTTCAAAAAATCTTGACCCAGTAATTTTAAAAAAGTGTTTCTCTTTAGGCCCTATATTAAAAACAATTCTTTGGATGCATACACAGTCTCCACGTACTAACAGGTGGGTCTCGAAAATTACTCCCCCTGTCTCTTCAATCGTGTTTCTTAGGCCAACGTTAAAGAGCGGTAATGAACTTCCGTTGAGATTTATTGTTTCGTTTCTCAGTACATGTAGAATAAACACAAAGACCAAAGAAGGTCGGGAACTTTTT
>NW_004797879.1:389024-391495 GCF_000002075.1 Aplysia californica | reverse complement strand
AGGAGGAGGAGGAGGAGGAGGAGTACGGGGCACTCTCTTTTTTGTTTTTTTTTTGCTGGTCTAGTTCATAATACCGTAACTTTAAAATGTGTCTCATCACGGGTGGTAGTACTTATTAACAAATTGAAACACATCGGAAGATACTTGGAGGGGGGGAGGTGAAGGGAATGGGAGGAAGTGACCAACGAAATACTTAACTACAACAAAATTTGGTCGATAATACATGTAGTGTCAGATCAGAGCAAAACCATTTTCGACATCATGGCTCAGCAGTCTGGTTTTCGTTGCTCAGGTTTTTATATTTCCCAGAATCATTCCAAGAACCGGAAGCCTCAAGTTTTGAGTTACAAGGGCAAACATACATGCATATAGAAATAGAAATACATGCATACTGTGGGTATTTTACTCTCTTGTAGTATATCTCTAATCATCGGCATATATGTGAACGAGTAAGTATGGTATGTATTGTCGCAATATATATCTATCTATATATCTATCTATCCATCCATCCATCTATCCATCCATCCATATATCCATCTATCTATCTATCCAACCAACTATATATCCATCTACCTATAAATCCATCTATCTATCCATCTGCCTGTCCATTTATCTATCGAGAGCTGTAATTCATCGCTTATGTGCCAGTGGGGCTGCCAATACAGAAAAGGCGTTGCCTCTGACGATCACCAGAGAGATTCTCTCTTACAACCACCTCGCCTCCCGTGGGTCACCTGTGCACATGTGGCGTTTGTTAACCGACGACCAACTTTCTGGAAGAAATGGGTCGTCATGGGACCGAGAGCGCCGGATGTTTCGACGGCCACTGGGACGCAGTGGTAGCGGTCTCTGAGACCTGCATATTTCCTAATTGTGGACTTCTCTGCCTTCTTGGCGATACTGCCAGTGGCAGAGGCAGAGGAGGTGATGGACAGCGGTGAGAACGAGTCGGAGCATGTGGCGTTCCCCATGAGGCATTTGCCACCCTCGAAAGGAAAGATGGTGATGCCATGTGGCCTTTTGCCGTCGCCCCAGTCGAGGCCGGATGATTCAAGGATGCTGTGTAGGCCGGATGCATCGAGCGCACGCTTCACGATGTCGTTGAGGGCGGCGTGACGTGTGAGACGACCACCACTCCGACGACAGGACATGGGTGTAGGCCAAAGCTATCGACTGATGATCCACAACGGAATAAGCGAGGCCCGCACACTTTGAGGCCGAGTCTCGTCGCCACTCCGATACGGAGGCTATTATTGTCGAGCAGACTACCGACGGAAGAAGAGGGGAGTGCGTGAAGCCAGGCGCCGCTGTATGGTTGGCCGGAGGAGTTAAGACAAGCCAGGAGGTGCTGATTCAGATTCAGTCTTAATTTCTCGATCAATCGTTGGCAACTGGCCTGGTCCTATGACTTCTGAAGGTGAGGCTTTTCGACTGGTGGCATCCCGAGAGTCGGCCAGTTTGTTGACGCGGACATGGGAGTACCGGAAATGTCGTGGCCATGGCTCTCCATGCCAAATAGAATCTTTTTGATGAGTTGTTCGTTGGATTGGAGGGAAGAAAGATAGGCGGGAAGCGCCAGATCTGATAAGGCTCTCAATCCAATACCGCCAAGGGACACGGGGAGTTTGGCGTGGGACCATGCTGTATCATCGAAAGGGATAATTGTGATGAACTCAGCTGCGTGACGTAGTTGTTCGTCGAACGTCGAAAGTTCTCTTGTGGCTTGGTAAGCCGGTGCACTCCGAAAAGTGTAGACTTCGGGGCAGCAAAGCAATGGCGGAGAAGAAAGAGAGCTGGGTGCGAATCCAAGAGACATAGTCTCTCGGCCATCAATCGCAGGTCCGAAGTTTTTCTGGCTATTGACTTCCACACGGCCTCAATATCGATCGGTGTACCCAGCAGCTCCACCTCTGACAGCTTCGTGACTTATACACCTGAAAGGATTTATTGGACCTCCCGAAGACAGTAATCGAAAACCGATGTTGAGTAGCCGATGTTAATTATCTTGGACTTTTGCGGATTGATTTCGCGAAAGACTATTGAAGGAAAGCAAATTGGATGCTAACTTCCAAGTTATTCTTCCTCAAGTATTGATTATTTGGCACCAGTAAGCCCATCATACATCATCCAGGTATTGCTTTTGTTTTACAGCCGTGGGTTTTACAGGTGTGTGGGGGAAAACAGGGGAAAAACCGTTGCGTTTAATTGTACGTTCCATGCGAGGCTTCTGGCGATTATATCTCGCATTTATTTTCAGCAGAGAAGTACAAATGTAATTTGTATAGAGGAGTTTGTCTTTGGGATGTGTTTTTGTCTGTGTGCATGTGTGTGTGTGTATGTGTGTGTGTTTGTGTGTTTGTGTGTTTCAGTGTGTATGTGCGTTTGTGTGTGAGTTTGTGTGTGTGTGTGTGCTATGTGGGGGAGAGAGAAAGAGAGAGAGAGAGAGTTAGAGAGAGACAGAGAGAGAGAGA
>NW_004797879.1:379192-386707 GCF_000002075.1 Aplysia californica | reverse complement strand
TGGGGGAAGAAGAAACATTTCGCACTCTGAGCGGGTTTATTTCGTGCTGTTTCAAGTACATTATTTGCACCGTTTTTCCGAATTTCATATACGAGAAAACAAGACTACTTGAACATTGAATAGGCCCTAGGGTGTGAAATAAACTTCAAGACTTCAAGAACTAACGTAGGCCTAGGGTCAAAAATTCGTGGCGCAACTTATTGTCAAATACCTCCTCGACTATCGAACACAAACTCTCCAGCTTTTGCACAATGAGTTTTATCAATTTGTCCCTGTTAGCTGTATTTTAGAAAACTACTTTTTGATGACTAATTTGAAACCCAAGTGGGTCCTACAGGTTTTGAAAGGTTTAGGCCCCCCCTACAGCTTGGGCAAAATCGCTTTTAAAAGCAAGACCATCATTATTATTTTTTCTTAATCGGGACATTATGCTTATTGAACGTATTTTTTGAGAACCTAGAGCGCAAAAAAAAGAGTGTTCACTATAAAAATTAATTTCTTGTAACAAGTTTTGCCACTTATAAGTGTCATTGGTAATTTGATCAGCTGGGACGTAGGCAAATCTTTGGACGTAGGCAGTCAAAAATTCTTGACGCAACTTATCCTCAAATATTTCTTTAACAGGTGAACCAATATCCACCATACTTTGCTTAGCAATTTGTATCAATTTGTCTTAACCAAATCATATTTTTCCATAACAAGTGAGGCTAGATTTAAAAACTTTTCTTCATAAATTTATATAAAATACTTGAAATCTCTGTCACGCGTAAAATGGGATTGTTCACAGCACTTCCCGCTTCACACTCACATTTTGATTACGCATTATGGATTACGAAACAGTTCCTGAATGACAATTTTTACTTGCTAAACTTGTAAGAAGAAATTATTTTTATAGTGAAGAAATTGTTTATACTTTTAGGCCCCAAGGGCTCTCAAAACATTTATTGTTCAATAAGCATAGGGCCTATATAATGTCCCGATTTTAAAAAAACATGACTGACTTGCTATTAAAAGGAATGTATTGCCCCAGCTGTGAACATTTAAAAATCTGCAGAAAACACCCACTTGGATTTTTTAATAGCATTTATTAAGGAATTTTCTAGAATACAGCTTGCAGGTGTTTACAAAAATGTTGAGAATAAGTTGTGCCACGAATTTTTTGCAGCCTATTTTTTAGGCTTATATTCGTTTCGTTTCTTTGCTTGTACCTGTACAGGTCTATGTTTTACAATAATATTGGACATGGTTGGTAGGATTTTTCACGCCTTCGTGTAACTTGAAGACTTGAACAATTCGCGACTAGTTTTATTACTGGTTCATGGTAAGCGCTTTCTGTTTAAAACGAAAGTTTGTGGAAGAGTTGATATCTGCCCAGTGGTGGATTTGTTTTAAAAAAGTTACTGTACTACGTCTAGATCTCTAGAGGATTTATTTTGCTTGGGCCAACTTGGGGAACTGGAACTACGAATGGGGGAAGTGGGAAGTGCCAGTGGGGAAGGACTCGGGCCTAAGATCTCTAGTCTACTTCTAGATCTAGATCTAGATATATAGATATAGAATCTAGATAGATCTAGATTCTAGAGATCTAGATATCTAAACTACTTCTTGATGATTGTCTGTTTTTGTACTATCTAATCTAGATCTAGAATCTAGTAATAGTAGGGACTAGATTCTAGATCTAGATCTAGATCTAGATTTCTAGATCTAATCTAGTCGAGACCGAGAAGTGATGTCCCGGCTCCAGAGGCAGAGGGCGGCTATTTTGACAATTTAACCCGAGAAGCGCTCAGCCTCAGCATTTCACCGGAAGTGACCTGGCAAAAATGCCCGCCACCACGGCCGATCGGTTGTAAACATGGGGGTTTGGGCGGGGGGTATCAGCTGAGATACGAGAGATCTGCTACTGAAAAATGACTAACAGAGTCTAACGGCTTAAGAATAAGAGATAGATCTAGTAAAGTTGAGTCTGGCTCGCTAAATCAGCGTCAGCGAGTAAGGAACTACTCGCTGGCACTATCCGCAAACAAGCGGACGGGTAACGAGCCGTCTGCTTGTGAAGAGTAGTTCGCTACACGCTACACATCAAACAGAGACAACAGTTCAAGCGAGCGGACTCCATGCATTCGAGCAGACAGATGGGGAGCGACTCCTTCCATTGCATACTACTTTCACCCCTCCCCCTCGAAAAAAAAAAGTCACCCTCCTGCCCTACATTAAGCTGGGGGTTCATGGCGGAAATTTCTTAATCCCCCCCCCAAGGCCTTGGGAATTCTACAACTTCGCCTTCACGATAAATTGGAACATGCACAGTGTGACCCACACACGAGGTGAAAGGTTACACACATGCTCTACGTCACCAGCCTCTCTCACTCCCTGTGACACTGCTAGTGGTTTGAAACTCTACGCCTAATTAACAAACAATAGACGATGGACCTAACCTCGCGTTGAGTATCTCGTCTGCTAGAGTTCGTCCATTCGCCCGCCCGCTCAGTGAATAAAATTGTGGAGCGGACCCAAGAAACGAACTGTCTTGTTGTTCGCTGTCGGCTCGCAAGGTGTCCGTTACCCGCTCGCTCATACTGAGTCCGCAAGTAACGAACCCGTCCGTCCACCTGCTCGCCCCAACTCAAGATAAAAGGCATATAAAACGGTATCTTATCATACAGCTGATAGAATGAGAGCCATTCAAAAATGGTCAATAAATTCAAAGCGCAAAACGCGTTGAACTCAACAATTAGTACATTAGCACGGCTAAACAAGTGAAAACACATAGCGTGTAGTTGCTCAGCTGGACCGTTTCACTTTATCGATCGATATCTTGGCTAACAGACGCTCTAAGAGGTCAAGATAACTTGCAAAGTCATTGTTCACTATTTATAACTTTGACGTGTAATTTACTACATCGTTTTCCAAGGAATACTGAAATTTTCCATTGAAAAAGGTCAGCGTCTCTATGCCCTTTATAGGGCCTGCGCGCTTCCCGGTGGAAGTAGGTCATCCCTAGATTCTATATAGGGCCTGCGCGCTTCCCAGGTAGCCCTGCTCACGCCCTTTATATAGGGCCTGCGCGCTTCCAAGGTTAAAATCAATTTGCGAATCCCCAGATTGGGCGCTTTTTCGGAAGGCTAGTTTTCACCACATGTGACTAAATAAATGTAGAATGACGCAAACTATTTTTCGGTAAGGTGACCATCTTGTGTGATGTCGGATACACCTCCATTCAGGTGACTACATCTAAATATAGCCGACCGTATTCCACCAAAGATCATGTGTAGAGAATCTGTGATGGCACTCACAACACTTTGGTGTGATGTCTTTCCAGGAATACTGGTAATGTGATTGATTTGGTGCTCCGATGATGCTGCTGCTTATTTTATATTATCTCTTCTGCACATCGCTCCCGGGGGAGGGGGGGGGGTAATCTTCCGAGGTCTTTACAGTTATTTTCGCGCGTTTTTTTGTCTTTGCGTTTACTGTGTTTCAATTTAAAGCATCTCTACCGGAATTTCGAATTGTTATTAACATCCGAAAACCTTGTCAGTAGAGCATGACTAATGGGCTGCAGCTAGCTGCAAGTGTGAAATTTTATCGTGCGAAATGCATCGATATGGATAATACGTCAAGCCACAGACCCTACATGTCATTCCATGCGGTATTTCCAAAGATTCTCTACTACACAAGCTTTGGTATCACCACAGCCTTCTAAAAATAGTCTGTGGGTATCCTACAGATGATATCACATTACTAAAATCAGTCACCCATCAGGCAGGTGCATCGTTCTACGTTCAGCCGCATGTGTTCTCACCCCCCCAATTAGATCTATTATTCATGGTTTGGGTCCCAAGAGTAGAGGGATTTCGGGGGGGCTTGCCCCCCTGACCTAATAGACATATGGAGGATTTTTCGCCTTTGTCCAAGAAGGCTAGGTGTAGGTCTTTCCTACTAGAAGATTAGGGGTGTGGCGGAAAGACAGCAGTAAGAAGGGGCCAAGGAGGAGCAGTTAGAAAGGCTGCAGAAAGAGTCAGGAGCCCAGAGGAAGGGGGCAAAGGAAGTGAGGGGGTGGGAGCAGAAAATGGAGGGGAAAAAAGCAGAAGTCCGTACATTGCTAGAGAGCAGGAAAAGAGGTGAAAGGCGAAAGGAGACCATTGTAGAGAAGAAAATTTTTCGGCCACTACCCGGATTCGAACCTGTGACATTTGAATGAGAGAAGAACACCTTAACCTCTAGGCCACGAGAGCCCCCTACTGTTTCTAGTCTTGACTGCACTAACGTCTCTCAACAAATGTTGTTCTAATTTAGATTTGGGGATCCTGATGCTGTACTGTGCTGGCTTGGATCTTGAGTTCTATCATCACCATCAGGGGCTCCCATAAGGCAGGGCTCCCTTGCCCATCTTAGATAGGGAGAGTTGAAATTAATTAATCAAAGTTCAGACTCGTTGCATTAACCATGTAATAGAAGGTGAAAAGAAGAGTAAAATAAGCTTCTTGTTTAAAAGCTCCTCATCTATCCAAAGGGGTTAGAACAGGTTGATTTGTACAATTCTCTTTTAGGAATAGTATGTGAAATTTTTTAACTACATCAGAGTAGAACATGAGTGACGAGCCTTCTTAGTTTCCTAGATCTGGCACTTTAAAAACAGAGATTGTTAATTTTTATCCCCAAATGAAGTTATTTTTCATGCAGTGGTAAAAAATGTCTCTTTCTTTCAGCATTTTTTAACATCAGGTGAATCTTGTAGAGTCCAGTGAGAGTTTCTAAAATATTTCATAATTACATTTTCAAAGTGTCAGAAACACATAACGCTACACTGTGAGTGATGAACTGCTGCCAATTGGCCAATGTAGAAACACATGCATAAAAATGTTTTTATACGTAGAACACACATGAGGCTTTTCAAAGTCTGTACACTTGAATTTAGATTGGACACATGTAATTGTGAAAAAAAACAACAACTCTGTATTCTTTGCATTTTTCTCAATAATCCCAAACTGTGGGAACATGCACACTTTGTTAATGACTTACTTTGTATTGAAGGTCTCTCAGATGTCAGGGTACTTAACTGTTTATCTTGAATATAATTTCAGATGCTGCAAGAGGGAGAAAAAGTGTCATCTGATTTCACCTGGTGGTAGTGCAGTTTCTAGTAAACCACCATAAAAAATAAGTTCTCAGATTTATAAAGAATTTTATTTGCTTTTCCACGCAATGGCCCTACAACACATAGCAAAGTTTTGGTCTGTTCGTCGCATGCCATCTTGCATTTTCCCTAGTCATCCTACTGCTGTTGCCTTGATAGTTCTGCTCATGATGCAGTCATTCTTTGTGCCGTGTGTGGAGTCGGCCTTTCGTCTTCCAATCAGACGCTTCAACAGTCACATTCACGTTAAACAGCACACAGAAAAGGAGGCTGGTGGTAGGGGCTCCTTCGGGTCCCTGGTTGTGTTGGAAAGAGATGTACTGTCCTCGGCTGCTCTTGGGGACATGAAAAACAACTTGAATGGTCTTTCAGGAGATGGCTACTACATTGATGTGGATATAGGCTCACCTCCACAGAGGGTAAGGGTTGCTTGAAAATGACTTGTGCCCTTGTTTCTATATTAATAACAAGTATAACAGTATAATTTGCTAAAGAAGCTAGGGTGTTGTTTTTAAAAAAATGCTGTTCACTTAATGATTAGCTTAGAATTACATTTATGTCATCTTGGGTTGATGAGGCATTCTTAAACTAGCATTGTGGTACAAATACTTATGTTCTTTGTTTGCATTTTCTTGAGAAATAAAATAAAGAGTTCTATCTATCTCCGATATAACAATTTTTTGTCTTGTGTATTTGATTGTCATTTGGAAGGATTGGGAAAATGCTGAGCCAAATTGTGTATTTTGTCACATTACTGAAGGAGTAGGGTTAAAGAAATTACTCTAGATCTTGTTATCTTGCAAATCCATTTCTTTTCATCTGTTTGGCATCTGGATGGAGGTGGAATGGGGAGTTTTTTTGTTATAATTATAATCTAACTTTTTTTAGTACTCTTTCCTTCTTTTTAAAAATTTTCAATGTAAAAAAAGAAAGGAACATAGCAGAAAGGGTGTGTGTGTGTGTTTCCCCCCCCCCCCCCCCCCTTTCTCTCTCTCTCTCTCTCTCTCTCTCTCTCTCTCTCTCTCTCTCTCTCTCTCCCCCCCCCCCTCCTGTTTCTCAAGCAGCTTTATGTAATGTAAGTTCACCCCATTTTCTTCTTGGTGCTACTACTTTTTCCATTACAAAAGTTAAATGTTGTTGCTTACATTTTAATATCTTTTTGTCTTCAGATGCAGATTCTGATAGACACAGGCAGTGCTAACTTTGCTGTCGCAGCAGAACAGAATGCTCAAATTACTCACTATTTCCACAGAGACAAGTAAGTTTTGCCCATTTTACCATTTAGTTGCCACTGTACTCCTGTTGATGGAAGGCTTTTTAGTTGGACTGTAGGTGGATTTTTGTAATGGAAAAATGAAAAAGTTTGTCTGTCTTATAAAGGACTGATTGGTGGTATCATGATTCTTCTCAATTTATGTTCTATTTTAAAGTTTATGTTGTGCCAATGAAGTACAATCCCTTTCATTCAGATAATGTTCTAAAGACTGAAAATAAATCTTTTGTTCCAGCATCTGTGGTGTAGTTGTTAGGCACTTTGCAATCACAG
The DNA here is from genome assembly GCF_000002075.1 of Aplysia californica. Taxonomy (NCBI): domain Eukaryota; kingdom Metazoa; phylum Mollusca; class Gastropoda; order Aplysiida; family Aplysiidae; genus Aplysia; species Aplysia californica. Next base: position 380,021 of record NW_004797879.1, on the reverse strand, counting down.
GTAGAGGCCTTAATGAGTTTGATACCTGGACAGTAAAAACCTTAATTGAGTCTTCATCTCTTTGCTGGGGTTTTATTCTCTCAGCCTGGGTTGGACCTAACAGGCAGGGTTTGTGCTAGGTATTGACATAGTTTCATATTAGTTTGGGAAAAAAATAGGTTTTGTTTTAATTTTTGACATGGCATCTTACTTCCTTCAGCTCCAGCACATACAGGGAGGATGGCAAAGACATATATGTCCCATACACAGAAGGGGAGTGGAGGGGGACTTTGGGGACTGACATTGTTTCTATTCCCTCGGCTCCCAATGTCTCTGCCGAGGTCAACATTGCCTGCATCACGTCGTCCAAGGATTTTTTCATTGAGAAGGCTCAGTGGCAGGGGATCCTCGGACTTGCATATGCAGACCTTGCTCAGGTATTCTTGGGATGGGTTCTACAATTTTTGGGGGGATAGGGGGGGGGGGTTTTCTGATGTTTTAAGTAACAATGTGTTCTTTTTCTCAGGTATTTACCGAACATGGTGATCACTGAAGTTATGGAAAGTCAGGTTGACAATGCAGATACGTCGTCAGATGTTTTTTGTACTTGTTTCCAAGTCACGGCTAAAATAGTTCAAATCAAATAAAAATTCTCCCTACCCGTGACAGCTTAACCCTTTGAGCCCTGTCGTCTTGGTGCTACCATACCTCTCTGCCTCCGCTCCTGAGCGATATATGTGAGGCAGCGTGGTGGAATCAGGCTCTCGTCAATTTTTGGGCTTGCAGAGTTATTGGTATCATCTTAAAGCTTGTTCTCTTGTCTTTATTTGGATGAAAAAAATATCCATTT
>NW_004797879.1:366928-379092 GCF_000002075.1 Aplysia californica | reverse complement strand
TCCTAAGCTTGACAGTCTGTGGTAACTCAAAATTTACATTTTTTGTGCCTTTAATCAACATTTTCCACAAAATTCACACAGAAATGAGTTCTTTAATGGGCATTAAAGGTGTTGAGCCAAAAAAAACAAATTTTGATAAAAATTCACAAACCTGCAGAAAAATGCAAGTTTCTTCGCTTTGGTTATTTTAGACGAGAGCCTGATTCCACCATGCTGCCTCACATATTACTAACGTTCGTGGGATTGTCAGAATCACATTCCATATCCCACTCATGGTAGTCCTCGTCATTACTAGCATCTAATTCCGAAAGATCTTCAAAATAACCAGTAATGTCCTGTGTAATAAACATGGTTTCTCGTGCGTATTTTGTCTCAAGCGGGCCGATTGGGGGACAGGGTACTGGTTTGTGGCTAGGCAAGGGCTCAAAAGGTTTAGAAATAGTGAGTGAAGAACTTTGTAGAATGATGGTACTACATATATTCACTGCTGCACTGAAACTTCAGAATTAAATGTTCCTGCTAATTGTTTTTTATATGATAGTTCACACTTCCCTTCTTTTAGATGATGTCATCAACTTTTGGGAATTAAAAGATGTCTAAATTTCTTGGAAACAATACCTGAAGTACCTTTTGAATGCTTTGTTTTGGAGTTAAACTTTACTTTACAAGTTTTTTTATTTATGCCAAAGCTCAGGACATGGAGGCAGAAATTGAACCCACCTCTGTTTCTATCTGCAATTCCAAACTGATTTTTATCTTTGCATCATTGACTGGTTATCATTTTAAAAATATTTTGATGGAAAAGCGTTATAATATAATATAGTAAAGAAGTGAGTAATGACAACCTAAGAGACGAGTGTGTCGTCTGGACATTGAAGTAAGTTTATACTTGGACCTAGTATTTAAACTTGATGACTTCTCATGAGCAACATAATATAGGCATGAAACTTGGACATTGTTATTGGAAAGCAAAGTGAAAGGTTATTATGAAGATGACTTTTCCTTTTTTTTTCCCCCTAGCCTGATTCGTCCCTTGTTCCGTTCTGGGATTCATTGATAGAACAAAACCCAGAGTTGGAGGATGTCTTTTCCATGCTGCTTTGTGGATCTTCCTTTGTACATACCAGAGATGAACCTCTCATGGAAGGGACCCTGGTAGGTTTCCTCATTTTCCTTGGAGCAGCATATTTTTCTGCTTCACAAACTTGATGTGCCTTGTGAAATTTTGAAATCAAGTATCCCACCAGGGCAGTGCCACTGACTGTAGTGTCTTTAGGCCATTCCCAAAGGGGGGACACTTCTCGTTCAAGCACAGTAGAATTGTAAATGGGCTGATTCATGTCACGCTCATAACTGTGCCTGATCTACAACAGGGAACTGCTTCTTTTTCTTTCCTGATCCTTACTATTGTCATTTTCCTCTACTTCTTTTGTATGTTTGTCACTCTCTTGTGACCTGCTATTTCCGGGGTGCCTTGATAGTCGAAGCAGACCTTGTGCTGTTGAAGCTAGAGAGGTGAGCAGAGTAAGTCTGATTCCCTGTAAAGACTTCTCTGTTGACACCCACCCCTTGGCACTCATATGACCTTATGCAGTTCGAGCGCCGTAAAACCCTCTACTATAATAATAAATGAAATCAAGTCGCATTCAATGTTTTTATGTCTCTTGCTTTCTCTGGATTACCCTGCTTCCCCTGTAGTATTATGTTGTTTTGAAAGATATCTGAGTGTCCTTGCCTGTGATCAGGTTTGGGCAGGCCAGTGGTATGTCTTGCTTCTTTTCTTTCCCTCATTTATCTCTGTTTATTTTGCTTTTCCCTTGCACTGAATGGCCCTTAGTGTGGCTATGTGCTTCTGTTTTCTCATAACTGTTGAAACATTTTTTTTTTAAATTATTTGTTCCTCTTTATTAGCTGTTTTCAATTTTTTCCACAAATCGTGGTAAATGTCCAATCCAAACATCCTAATGACCAAAAAAAAGCAATGTACTTTGATTTGTTATGAATTCTTTTTATGTCTGTAAATACTACATGGTGCACCAGCAGTGGAATTTAAGCTGCAGTGGGGGCTCCCTGTCGAGCATCATATAACGTCTGGGTCACGGGGGTCGGCTCACTGTTGCCGCTTTGGCTGGGCTGGCTTAATTTTTTTTTTTACTTTTTAACTGAAAGTTTTAGGTGTATCCTTGCACTTATGGTAATTTTCATTTAATGCTCCCAAAACGTGCATTTCTGCTCTTGAAAATCGGAAAGGAGTTTTTCCCTGCACTCAATGAACATTATTGTGTTGATGTGCTTCTCCTTACTCACAACTGAACTGTACTGGGTCGTTGTGCCCCTGAGTAAGAACAGGAGCAAACACAGGCTCCAAAAATTATAAAAGCGCCTATCAATTGGTAGTGTTCTCTGTTTCAGATCTTTGGTGGTATTGACCCATCTCTGTCGGCCAGCCCCATTTTCCCCTGAGTAAGAACAGGAGCAAACACAGGCTCCAAAAATTATAAAAGCGCCTATCAGTAGGTAGTGTTTTTTATTTTATGTTTCAGATCTTTGGTGGTATTGACCCATCTCTGTCGGCCAGCCCCATTTTGTACACTCCCATCTACAAGACCTGGTACTACGAGGTGGTCATCACAGACATGGCTGTGGATGATGTCTCTTTGGACATGGACTGTAAAGAGGTAAGACCGTGTGTGATGACCCTATCCTTTATCTGTGTGCGCCACATGGATATTGTTTGCTGTAACTGTATATCGGGTGTCTAGAAATTTGGTGTCAGCAGGCAGAAAAAGAATCAGGGTAGTCACACAAAAGTTAGCTTTGAGTACTTTTATTCTACTTCTAGTGTGTGCTGTCCTTTGATTATTATTGAGCCCATATAGTGGAGTTAACTTAAACTGAATGCAGAGTGCTTAGGTTACCGGACTCATTATCATGAGATTGCGAGTTCATTTCGAGCATCAGCTCAGTCTAACGTTGTGTACATGTGAAAGGCGCTTTACACGAATTTCCCTTTTGGCTCGGTCCTTTCAGGAATGGTTGTTGAACTCGGTGGTCCAGCCTCTTAATAAATTAACCTGAGAGTATAGCGTTGATAGGAGTGTCAATAGCAGCGGAGTAAAGGGCCTGGCCTTGCTTCTAGGCCTCTAGCTGGGTTTCATTCAACCCTGTTATAATGATTCTTTGCTGTGACTTCTAGATATCTTAATGACTTTGCTCTGAATGTTGTGATTGATCAGCCCTTTAGACAGTGTCATAGAAAAAATTTTATGCAAGGGAAAAAATTGAAAGTAGTTGACTGTACAGGTGATTGTTTTGGACAGGTGGTCGTTAGAACAGGTTTTCATTGCTGATAGAGACCAAAAGTGATTATTGTCACTTGCATAAAGGTTTCTTTCATCACAACGTAGGACATGGGTGTCTGGAGGACATTACTGTTAGGTCATACTTCTTTCGTTTCCCATTCTTGTTTCTGTCTGCCCTGCTTTTCTCTTATACGCTGGATAGCGCTTATTTCGTGGATGAGCTTGACTTTACTGAAACAAAACCTAGAGATAGGACAAAGAATATTGCATTAAATATTGAAAATAGAATAAGTAGTACTATTTCTTGCAGATGCTTGAGCATTATATTGACAAGGAATCATGAAAAACAAAAAAATATGGAGAGTTTAGAGATAATATGATGTAACAATTTTTTTCTAGGGTCAAGCTTTTGTTTTCTGATATGGTCTATTCTTTTAGACTTGAGTGTCACAAGGGTTGAAGGAGGAAAAAAAAGCAAGCTTTGCAATACATGTCATCCTTTAGTGTTGAAAGTACTGTAAACTATGAAGTGCAAACTGATTGGAGCCCCCGTCTTTTGTTCTCAGTACAACTTTGACAAGACTATCGTGGACTCTGGCACTACAACGATACGTCTGCCTTATGCTGTCTTCAAAGCTTTAGTCGCTGCCATTGAACGCACCTGGGAGGTAAGTTAGATTAAAGAAAAACGCATTAGAAGATGATGCACTGTCTGAAAAAAAATTCTTTGAAAATAGATGCTCATTTTTGAAATGTCAATGAAATTGTTTGAAAATCTGTTTTCAAAGAGAAGTTCTTTTTGAAGAATCTCTGCTCTTACTCTTTGCACATATGAAATACGTCAGTCCTTAAAAAATACAAAAAGACTTCAGAGTATTGTTGTTGCTATCAACTTTTTAAAGGGGTTTTTTAATTTTAGTATCTCATACAGAGGAATGAGACTGACATCTTTGGTCAGGTCAGAATTTCGAAAATTTCTTCTGTTTAGATTTTTTTGTTTCCTTTTTTTTCCCTTCAGCCAAACAGTACGTAATGTACGTAATGTACATACATGCATACTTGCCTGTCTTCCTCAACCATGTTTTTCCTTCAGCCAAACAGTACGTAATGTACGTAATGTACGTACATGCATACTTGCCTGTCTTCCTCAACCATGTTTTTCCTTCAGCCAAACAGTACGTAATGTACGTACATGCATACTTACTTGCCTGTCTTCCTCAACCATGTTTTTCCTGCATGGTCATGTTCATCCTTCTCATTGTGTTCGTTAGGCTTTCGAAAGAGAGAGTTTGTGGGTGGTTGGAGGGTGCTGTGGTTTGCTCCTTCTTTCCGATCAAACATCTATTGCTCTTATCTCTCCTCATTCTTTTTTTTTGTGTTTGTTGCTCTCATCTAACACTTCTAATCTTCAGCACCTAATTGAGGTGCAAGTGCCGTAAAACTCTTACTTAACTAAAAGAAGGGAAGTTTTTGGGTTGGGGGGGGTTTTCTCGTTGTGAGTGACCCTGACAAGTTTATTGTTATATTGATTTTGAATTTGGAAGAGGTGGGTTTTTTCGAGAGTGAATGAAATGAAGTCTTGTTTTCATTTTTTCAAAGTTTTGTCACCCTCCTTTTATGAGAAAAAAAAGCTGTCAGTCGTTCTGTTGTTATTACAACAGTGGAATAAGTTCCTGTCTTTTCTGCATTCTTGTCAATAGTGAAAGCATAGTTACATTTCAAAGAGGCGTATGTTTACTGGCATTTTGTTATTAAATGCTTTACCTCCTTCACTTTCTCAATACGCATTTGTTGAACGTCATGGCTTCCCCAAAAAATTTTGTCTTTTTCAGACTTCTAAACATTTTACTTTTGTCATGAAATAATGAGCTTTTGTCAATAGTTCTTAATTGACTTCTTTCTATTTGACATTTTCAGGTCAAGAAAATAAACCCATGGGATTTGCCTGGTGAGTCATTCTTCTCCGGGGAAGACATACTGTGCTTCAGTGACATGGAAGAGCCATTTGAACTCTTTCCTGTGGTCTCATTCTATCTCCTGCAGTCAGAAAATTCTTCCTTCAGGCTGGACATCACTGCACAGGTAAGTGGGGACAACTGAATAGCCAGTAACAGTTATCGTCTATAGTATTGTTGATAGTTGTGATGAAAGGTGTGTAAGGCTAAACATTATCTTCAGAAGGTTAGATTGGCGTAAACTTACCATATGTGTCTTCTCGAGGATTACCAGATATGTCTTCTCGAGGATGCTCGCTATATTTCAGCCTGTCTAGGACTTCCTGCTGTCAGTACGTAATTCCATCTCTGCTGCTTGTGTTCTTTAAAAAAATGGTAGTCTAGCAGGCACATAGTCAATATGCACATACTCAATAGATTTTCAGGTCCTGAATTTTGTCTTACATGTATATTTTTGTATTTAAAACATAAACATGGCAAATCATTAGCGTAGAATTATAAAGTTCTATTAGACATTTTTAGCCGTTTTGAGTGAGTAAGACCATGAAGTCAGAAACCGAATGTTTTATCTGCTCTATTAAAATCATAAGGTTATTCGAAATTGTTATCAAGATATTTAAAGAACTGTATTTGTATTCGGAAAAACTTGACATGTTGTGAAACTCAACATTTTTAACATCAAAGAACTTTTGTAATTCTAGGTTAGTGAAATTCGTAACATAAAGAAAAGATTTCCACGCCCCTCCGATTTTGCTAAGTGCGTGCCAGACTGTGGTTCACTCGAGGGTACCTGAAAAAGTCAGACTTTAACTTTGAAGTGAACACCAAGCATTTTCTTCTCCCAGCAGTGCTCTGTGGGTGGTTGGCGGGTGCTCTGGTGTGGTTTGCTTCTTCTTTCCTATCAAACATGCTCTATCGTCCTTATCCCCCCTCCTTCTTTTTATGTTTGTTACTCTCTTGTAACACCTGTAATCTTCTGGCACTCATATTATGACCGTATGCAGTTTCGAGTTCCGTAAAACCTCTCCTAAAACAAAACAGCAGTGCTCTCTTCAGGACCAGTGAGAGAAAAAACTAGCTCTGAAGAATGTTTGCAAACAAACATGTCAAACTCTCTACATCTAGCACACAAGTCACAAGGTCACTGAACATTTGCTGAACGAAAGTTAACACACCCCCATGTTTGTTTGTTTGGTGTTCTTTTTGGCACATTTACATTAACACTAAACTATTCCAATCATAGTGGTGGGTATGTTGGTTTTTTTTTTGTTTTGATAATAACGTTGGCACTCATGGTCATGACTGGTCTGCCAGCCGTAGTATGGCTTGTCACTTTGGTGTTGTACCTGTGATTTTATTATTTGCTACCTGAAATCACTTTATTTCAAGACTTCTGCAGAGGAATAACCTTTATATTTGTAGGTCTGACCTTTAAATTTTAAGCTAACTGGAACCAAGTTATAATGCTTGTTTTGTCACCAGACGTGGTTGGCGGGTCCTCTTGTGTGGTTTGTTCCTTCTTTCTTTTATCAAACATCTATTGTCCTTATCTCTCTTCCTTTTTTGTGTTTGTTGCTCCCTTGTGGCCTAATTGTGTTGTTGTAAGAGTTGTAAAAGAGTTGCCCCCCCCCCCCTAAAAAAAAAAGACCCCTTTTGTCTTGACATTCATGAGGTGTATTACTTCAGTGATCTCATCATTGTACATTTGCATTTTCTGACAGTTTCCCATCTTTTCTTTCCCAGCACTACCTGCGGCCTGTTCAGTCTGTGGATGGTAAAGGTCTGGTGCCGGATGAGATGTGTGTCAAGTTTGGTTTCTCCCCCTCCACCACGGGGGCTGTTCTAGGTGCTGTCCTCATGGAGGCTTTTTACGTCGTGTTTGACCGCAATAACTCGCGCGTCGGGTTTGGCCAGACCACGTGTCCCCTGCCGGATCCGGATCATCCAATCCGCAACCACTCCATAGTGGGACCTTTGTATACCAAGAGTTAGTATCTTTGATAATAATGATGATGATAATAATAATATGTGAGGCATGGTGGTGAAATCAGGCACTAATCAAAATACTGAAATCTAAGAAAGCTGTATATTTCTGCTGGTTGGGCAATTTTTTATTGAATTTTGTGTTTTTGGCTCTACACCTTTTGTGTCTATTTGAAAACATAATTCTGCTCAGGTTGTACTGACAAAAATGTTGATAAAAGGCACAGAAAATGAATTTTTAGTTCCCAAGGACTCTCAAGCTATGGAAGCTACCATACTTTGGCAGCCATTTTCTGGATGATTTTTTCTCTGAAACCACCTTCTTCAATCAGAAATATCTCGACTTCTATTCGAGATAGATGGGTAGATTTTCCATCAAATGAAAGACAAATGAACACGCTTTAAGATGATTCCATAACTCCACATGCCCAAACATTGACAAGCGTCTGATACCACTACATCATGACACAAGGAGCTTAATTGTATACTCTCATGTGAACACAGCTGAAGGTGCTGTACATAAATGGGTGAACAAATTCATAAACACGAACAATACTGTGCTTGTACCTATTGTGGAAAATTATCTTTGCTTTTATGCACTCACATAAACTCATGCATGCTTAGTTGCGTGCATGCACACATGCGCACGCACGCACATACACACACACACACATACGCACACACACACACGCACACACACACACACACACACACACACTCTCATGCCATTGATATTGAATTCACTTTTTTAACTTGGAGTGTGCAGAAATACACTATTCAAAGATACCAGATTATTATCATGAGCTGTTCCTTTAAAAATAAATAATTGTCTTCAGTCACACTACACTGGAACAACACATGTTGTACAGATTATTTAAACATGTACAATCATCAATAGCAGACCAAATTGTGGAACACATCCTCCAGCAGTGCAGGACACACAGTGTCACAAGACATGAAATTCCATTCAGTCTGGGCTGGCCCGGCCCTGGCAACAGGGTCAAAGCAGACGGACTCCTAAATTATATATATTGTGTTAATGGGGATGTAAAACATACACCTGTTTACAAACAAAAGCTGGCATAACGAAGCAGTGGAAATGATAATATGTTTATGAAACTTCAGTCATGCCTGTGTGTGAGTTTCATAAAAATGATTTGTATTCACAAAATAAGTATGATAATGCCTGTATCTCCATGGACACATCCAATAATAACAGGACTGGGGCAATGTAAATCCTTCAAATAGTAAGCATTCTCTTATTTTTATAAACGTTGCACCAACAGAGAGATGAAGAACACTTTGAGAAACAATCTGGATGCACGATATTGAAGTAATCTCTATCTTTTCTATATCCCCTCCTTCTTTTTTGTGTTTGTTACTCTCTTGTAACACCTCTAATCTTCGACACTTATATGACTTTATTGTGTTTCAAGTGCCGTAAAATTCTTACGAAAACTAAAGTAGTTCTAGCACAGAGGTGTAATGATAGTTATTTATAATGTATTGATTTGTTTTTCTTGCTTGATGTCCACAGAAGACCTGAGGAGCTGTGCCTACAAGAAGCCCGACAGTCACCAGTCTTTCCTGGTAGTCTCCTACGTGATGGCTGGCCTGGCTGTCGTGGTGGTGCTGCCATTGTTGCTGCTGCTGATTCTCTGGGTGAAGAACCTGCTCAGTCGCAAACGGCACCACTGCGCCGATGATGATGGCTCCGAGACGCGCACTGTGTTGTCAGATTCCCAGTGATATTGGGACAGAAGGCGTGGAAATACGTGGGGTCCGCTTAAACCGAACACAGTTATTTGGAAAGAAAATAGAAACCCCTGATTTTTTTGATTTTTTTTTTTGAACAACTTCTCTAAACTGAAAACCTGGCTAAGCTGAAAAAAACCTGGCTGTTCCTCAGATTTTAGTTTAAGTGGACTCTGCTGCAGATCTCTTTTTTGTGGCTTACTAAAATGTAAGAGTTAGAAAAAGCTCAGTGGATCCAGGCATTTGTGTACAGTTTGGCGCTCAAGATTTCCCCTGATGTTGTGGTTGGGAAGAAAGGGTTTGCCATCTTGAAACTTTCTCAAGAAAATGGTTTCTGATTGACAGCACTTTTTTTTGTCTTGAACAGTACTTTCCCATTGAGTGGGGAATCACTCTTGACACAAAATACAGCTGTTTGGGGAGAAGGGATTCCTACCTCAATGCATTATATCAATACATATCCTTCCCTCCTATATCTCCCAGCCAATCCCCAGCACTTAATATGGTTTCTTTTTTCTCTTCTAAAGATGTCTTTCCTTTCTGATCTCTCTCTCTCTCTCTGGTCCAGACAAGAATCTCATCCTTCTGGTGCAGTGCTTCTTGTGTCTTTCTCGTGTCTCAGCTGGAGCTGTGAGTGACTGTGATGAAATATAAATGGCCTGAATAAAGGTGGAGGCCTAGTAGTGTTGTTTTGTTAAATAACCAAAGACGAATGTGAACAAGAGTGATGCAATTTTACTTTATGACAATCTTTATTTCCCAGGTTTTCTCTTCCAGTTGTCGGCCATTATCAGTATCATTTTGGCTGCTTCCTGCTCTCTGGGGCGTCGTGAAACGGTCTGCTGTCCATCAGAGTTTTGGGTCTTCCCCATGCTGACTCACTCTCTTAATCTTGTTCATAGGCTTTAATTGGTTCATCTGTGAACGCAGATGGGTCTGCATCCATATAAAACATAATGAAGCTTGATGTTAACAGTTATGTGATGGGTGGCGGACAGAGAAAGCTTTGTGACGAAGTGGAGTGTGCCGTTGTGCCCCAGACAAAAAAAAATTACTGACCATTGTTGTTTTTTTTTCAACTCTGAGGCTGCCGTTGTCATCGCTAGGTATTGGCCCAGAGCTGTAGTGGGCATGTCGATTTGATGTCATGCTGTCAACCAGCCTACTGCCTATTGTCCCTGGCCAGTCTCTCATGTCGTCAGTTGCAGTAAAATAGAGAAGTGGGTTGGGGGTGTTTTCAACTAAGGAATCACCGTTCACAGTCTTAACAGTGTAGTATATTTGTACAATATTTCATTAAGGACGTGGAGAGGGAACTAGGAAGAAAAGCTGATGTTCCTTTTTTTTTTTTTAGAGCTGGCACATAATGCTATTTATCATTAAATTCTCCTAGCAAGGTGATAATGTAAACCTAGCTGCAAGTTGTCATGACTGCCAGTATTTAGTGCACGTCATTTTATACCCTTTCTTCCATTTTGCAATTTGCTTTTGTGAGCATACACTTCCTCATACAAATGCAATAGACTTTTTACACCAAGTTTTTAGAGCTTACCCGCAATTTACATTTTTTAATCATTGCCCTACTTAATTGGTGCAATTTACGTTTTGAAGCCATATCTCCCTTTAGGAACAAAAAATTACTGTGTGAAACAAAGGTGTCATTTTCTCCAGACTAACTCAAAAGAGTTATTTATCCAAGCCTCTGAAAGTTGTACTCTGAAGTGCTTCAGTTTTCAGTTTGGAGAGGCAGAAGTTGCAGGGGGCGGGGTTAATACGACTTCGGTAGAAGAATTAATTGAACGACAATCAAGGGGTACAAGTGGAATTGTGCTGCAAACTAGTCATGTAGCCATCCTTGACAAAATATGGCAGCTTGTTACCATGATGGTGCTCTGTTAACGTCTACTTGACAAATTCTTCTGCTTCTTTGATAATCTTCCGAGTTGGTCTTGGAGAGGGCTTTAAGTCTATACAATTACAAAACCATGAAGCTGTTGTGGTTCCATGTAAATGACACCTCAGCCTGCATCCCCCATGTAACTCTAACCTCTTGTCATACTTACTCTATTTAGTACTCTCAATCTTAATTCTAGTGAAACAAAACACTATTACTTAGTTGTATGAATTGGTAATGCTTTGAATTTTTATTTGTTGTTATTACTTTATTTTGTCTGTGGATGATTATTATTCAGTTGTATATTTACAAATTATTATTCAGTTTTTGATTTGTGCTTGTGTTCAGACAATGTGGAGTCCTTCCATTACTTTTCATTTTTTAAATGGTTTTTGTATGTTAAGAAATTAATTCTATGTGGTGAATGTGAAATCTAAAAATGGTCTTATTTGTTACGTGAGGCTGGCCTCTGTTTTACATTTTGATATAAATCATTTTTGTAGCAACGCTGCGTTAATGAATAACCACAGTGAAAATTGCTGATTGAGATAACTAGGTTTACAGAGAGCTGGTTCTTAGTTTTAAGGTCCTGTACTGCTATAAAACATATGGCAGTCTTTTATTAAGCAGTGGTTATGTTTTTCGAGACAATGGATGCCAGTGTTTTATGCTTCTCATAGCGCCCCTGGCTATTCAGTGAGATAAAATGTGTAGAATGGTTTTGAATAGTGAAAAAAAAAATTTATTTTAAAGTCCGATAAAGTCACTTTTTAGATGTGCCTTGACAATTCTGACGCCTTAATAAGTGTGCCATGTGTTGGGAGAGGGTTAAATATTGCTTATTGGTAAATGATTCTCAACCTCATGCTCGTGTTTTAAGACGTGCCATATCTCGACTGCGTTTTAGACATGTTAAGTCTTAAAATTGTTGCTCTCTTCAAACTGGCTTTCTGAATATTTTGGAGAGAAAAAAAATTGCTTATGTCCAGATGAATTATAGACTATAAGTCAGGACCTCAGTGCTTTCTTGTCGTATCTCCATTTTTAACAACAGTGAAAACAGCTCATAACAAAGAGTGAGCTTAAGAAGAAGTCACATTTGACTGTTTAAAAAAATGGAGATACAACAAGGAAGCACTGAGGTGGCTAAGCGCTAGTGCTGCTTAAAAGTAAAAGTCAATGTAATTTCTATTCCATGGGTTAATAATCTGTTAGTAAAATTTCTAGCCCATTTTAGTATTTCTCTTTGATGGGACTTGGGGGGGGGGGGGGGGG
>NW_004797879.1:348372-366828 GCF_000002075.1 Aplysia californica | reverse complement strand
GGATCCTTTTGTTTATGCCTTGGTGCAGGTCTTCCATTATCTGTTCGTATTGTTCTTTTTGCACATCATGGTTCATCGCTTACTGGTAAGAAATATTGCTTTCTATAATGCTGCTTTGATACAACAACCTGACCTGAAGTTACTTTGTTCTCTGTATCATATACTGAGTTATTGCACTGTGTCTATTACATTAATTTTAATTTTATGGCTTTTGTGATTGGTGAGCATTTAATAAATTTAGTGTCTCACAATGTGTTTATACTTAGAGAGAAGGAAAACTGAAACATTTTGTCAAAATTAAAAGTAGCACGTTTCTGTCATATTATTTTAAAAGTTATTAATGAATTCCAGTACTGAATGATAAATGACAAAACACATGCAGTGTAACATTTTGAAATTTAAAAACTGAAAGCTGGAATTGTTGCCAAGTTAACTGCTCGCTAATACTTAAAAAACCGACTGCTTTCAACATTTTTGTAAGGTTTTTAACAGGCTGTTCTGCTTATATATATTTATATATATACATGCATGGTACAGTACATTGTATCTAACCATACATTTTTTATGTTCAATGAGAAAGCTTAAGGGGAACAGATTTATCTCTGACTTGGTGTGTTGTGCACCAAAAATCATTGGTATCATTTATCGATTAAAGACTTTTTTGCTCCTTTTATTTCCACAGACTGCTGTTGACTTGTGAATGCATTGTGTTCTTCTTTTTGTTGCTGCTCTGGGGAATGAAATGTTTGCATTTCGGCTTTCCCTTCATTTATGTGCAATACCTTAATGAACAATAATGTTTTTGTTTCTTTTGTCATTTTGACATTTGAGCTCTACAGCATTAGATCTATAAATATATTTGAATACTTATGTCACCTGTTAATATTAATACATGAATTGCTTGCTATATATTCATTATTATTGTCTTTGGATGTATATTTATATATACAGCAGACTGATCCTAGACTTTCAAAGATTTTTGCTCTTTGAATCCATACATGTAAGGCGCGCTTTAATTCACCAAGCCTGCTATATATGTCAGGGATTTAGAAATAATATGTTAGAGACATCCATAATTTGATTCAACTGCGATGACAAGAAACAGGAGGAATATTGAAGAAAGATAAGGGAAGTAACTGTGACAGTATAATAGGTAAAAGATAAAGCACTGCCATCATGAAAAGTACCCGGCATCGATAAAAGGATAGGAAGGATAGAAGAATGGATAGTGAGTGTTCATTATTTGGTGTCAAAGCTTGAGAAAGGAGGAGAATGATGTTGATGAGCTTCAGATTTACGTCCGATCATGTTTTAAAAAAATTGTTCTTGCATCCGATGGCAATCGTGATAATGTAACCAACACTGGTCAGAGCACACCAAGAACCCCTCTTGTGTAGGCAGTTCCCGGTCCAAACCTTCATGTTTCAAACAACCACAAGCCTACGGCATAAGTGCACGCAAACACACAAACATAATTCTGTCCCCGTGGTTTTATTCACCCCGCATAATTTCGCAAAACTTGATCATTTTTTGCATAATTTCTTATTATTTTCCTTTATCATTCTTTATTAAAATGTTAAAATTAATAGAATTGCACCATTTCACTTTTTTGGGCTCAGTTTGCATAATTTCAGATTTTTTTTTACTTAAAACTGCGGGGACAGATAATTCTCCCACAGTACAGCCCAGTGTAGCGCCACACTGTCTGTCTTTGACCATACCTTTAACTAGCACCCAGCACCTACCTTCACATGATTAGATTGAAGGAAGGTCTAGCAATTTTCTCATCTCAATACCACCAGCAGTTGAGTGTGTGGGGGCGAGCATGGTGAACTCGTGTAACCTGATGCTCTTTATGATGATGGGCACGTTGTTTTGCTTTGTGCCCGCAGAGCGATTTGTCTTCAAGACAGCTGTGAGGAAAAATTTGATCTGGTTCTTATTGATTGGCCGTTAGACATACCCATACACGGATGTTTGCGAAAACAGTGTTGCCAATGCAAAGAAAACACAGCAGTTCAGTGAGGGAGTGGAAAATTGTACGAAAGATTCCTGGTTTCGAGTTTTCCGTGTTTGTGTTGTCTGTGCTCGACTGTATCAAGTATAGGGGAAAAAAAGTTCAACTTGCTTTTGAGGAGGGAATTGTTGCTTTTCACTTAATTTGAAGTTTCGTTATCCGGCTCATTTCCAGTGTTACTCCTTCCTTTGGTTTGTGTCCATTGTGTTGATGATGTGATGCTTTGGGGTTGTTGTTATTATTGTCACCAGTACGTTAACATTATTAGAGCAGTTACTGTAATTATCATTGTCATTATTATCATTATTAATATTATCATCATCATTATTATTATTTTTATTAATTTATATCATATTTTATTATATTTTTATTATTGCTATCATTTACTGTGTCTTCTGCACTTCACATCGGCATTGTCTAGCCTATGGTGATTAGTGTTCGTCTATGCACCGTCATGTTTGACTGAGGCCTTAACTTTGTCCTGTTTTATCGATTGACAATACAACTCTTTTGGGTAAAATGGTATATAATATTATATATAAACATATTGTATATTATATAGGTGGCTCTGCATGTTGAAATTATTGGGATTGTTTTTGTGTTGTAGTCTTTATGATTATTATTGTTAATATGGCGTAAGTGACCAAGTGGTTAGGCAATCGGACTCGCAACATTAAGATCATGGGTTTCTATCCCATCAGGGACCCGATGTTGTGTCCTTGGGGAAAGGCACTTTATGTGTTTCCCATGAAGTCGAGAATGTTTTGGAGTCATGTTCTAGTGTTACCCGGGATGATAATGGTTGTAAAGTGCATAGAGAATGCTGTAGAGAGTGGTTATGCGTTATATTAATGCAATTATTTTTATTATTGTTATTATAATCTGTGTATTATTGTGATCACAATATTGTATTATGTTGGCTATTATGGTCGAAGTTCTGAGAAATTGCTCCAGTAGGTCTCATGAAACATTTCTGTGATTTTTGGATACTCCTTTGCATAATCATTAACCATTATTTTATATATATTTGTTCTGTTGGTGGAAATTTTATTTGTGTACTTTTTATGCCGGAAATTAGTTTGACGGTTCACTTTGTTGTCATTTAAAATAAGAGACCAATACACTTTTTCTGTTACTAAGCAGGTGGTTGGAGGGCTGGCGAAACTATACTATGAGGTCTGAAAAGGTTTGGGTTTTTTAAAAATATATATTCTTTTTCTTGCTTTTTCTCCACACCAAGTGATTTGTAAAGCTTGTAAGGGCTTATCTTGTCCTGAAAGTTAGGTGTAATATAGACTTTCTACTGTTTAAGTTTTCATGGGTAAATGCTGGAGGCCCTGCAATAGTGGGTTATCTGGGCTGTTTCAAATAGTTTTCATTTGATGCAATTTGAGTCTCTTGTAAAGATAATTTGGTGGGAAGGGAGGAGGGGGGGGGGCTAGGGGGCAATTATTGGGTTCCCTCTACAATTTGGTGATCTCGTAACTGTGAGGCAATCTCCTATAGCCTACATATCCACGGTTCTTGCTGCGTAACAATTTGATGTCTTTTAGAGAACAAAAAGAGAGAATACAATTTCATATGTATGTGTGGCTGTCTTTTGCCAATAGACATAACCTGCGAATTCAAGATCTGTGGAGGCTCCTACTTTTATCTTATCTTATAGCAGACTTTTTATTGTATTAATTTCATAGGGTCAGATATCTCCACCCCCCCCCCCCCCCCTTCCCAAATGCAAGTGACAGTAAATATATTACTCCTCTAATACCCCAACCCTGTTTCCCCATTACCCTTTGCTTTTAGATAAATTATATTAAAACAGGCCAAATGAATTTTGTCAGTGTCTGAAAGATCTGAAGATTTGAACAAAAAGAAGTGAGAACAGTTGTTTTTTCACATTTGAACAGGTTCGTAAACAAAGCCACGTTAGAAACATGCATTTTGACAGGTTATAGATCAAATTTCCTTCCACTTGTTGCCTCTGTATCTAAATTTAACTGCACCATGTACGTTAATCTTATGCATTCCGTGTATAATGAATTTAAAAAATATTCTATTCTGTAATAATGGGTTTAGTGGACAACTTCATGGATAAGTAAATGCTCTGTGAGTCAAGCTTAAAGATTATAGACATTTATGCACTTTTGTCTATATATATATTTATGTGAAGAAAAAATGTTTAGGGAACAATTAGTGGTTTATAATGTCCTAAAATATTTCTTCTTTTTTTTATAGTTTGAACAGTTTGACTGAGAATTTGGTTTATAATGCCCTGAAACATATATTTTTTTATTTTGAATACTTTGATTGAGAAATCTTTGTTTATTATATCCTGATACACTTCTTTTTTTCTTTTTTTTGTTGTTGTGACTTATTAGTTTAGAATGTCATATTATGTGGAACATGTAACCATAATAGTTTTACTGGTCTTTATTCGAGTCATAATTGAACAGTTTTACTGGGAGGTGTGTGGAGTTTTAATTGTCACAGGGTAACGAACACTTTGTTGTCTCAATTGGTGTCATGATAGGCAATGATCAAATCTCTATTCTTAAACTCATGTTCCTCAAGGCTTTTTTTTTTCTTTTTGGTATCTTCTCCCATTTGGTTTGGCCTTTGTAGAGATTGGTGTTAACTCCGAAGTTTGTCTCTTAGTTGACCTAAATTTGTTGCAAAAAGGTGGTAAAAGGATACCATACTGCAATGTGTAAGAAGAGTCCTGTGGTTTTAAAGATACATGAAGTAAGTACGAATATTCTTTTCTTTTGATTCTGTTTAGTCCCCGTAATCCGCATTATTGATAGTTTCTTGCATTGTATTAAGTTTACAACCAGAATAAATTGATATTCAAATACTACAAAGTTTTTCAGTGTTGTATTTGGTTGCTGTTGCTGTCTTGGATTTTCTGTGTTAGTTTGTTTTGCCTGCTCTTAAATTTAAGTATGTCACATGTACTGTTGGTGGTTGTTGGGTAATCTTGTGTGGTTTACTCCTTCTTTCGCTTCATACATCTATCGTCCTTATCTCTCCTCCTCTTTTTTTGTTTGCTTTTCTTGAAACACCTCTTATAATCTTCGGCACTTATGTGACCTAATATTTGTGTTGCAAGTGCCGTAAAATGCTTTAAAAAACGTTATTACTCTCTTCCTTTTGCCTAGTATCTCATTCTGTCTGCTGGTACACTATCTCCCAGCTCCGGTTGGCTGTGGTGAGTGGTAGTGATCCGCAGAGTTGAAGCAGCAGGCCTCCTACTCCTAGATGATCCAAGTTGTTTCGAAGTGGACATGAAACGTTCTCTCTCTCTCTCTCTCTCTCTCTCTCTCTCTCTCTCTCTCTCTCTCTCTCTCTCTCTCTCTCTCTCTCTCTCCCTCCCTCTCTCTCTCTCTCTCTCTCTCTCTCTCTCTCTCTCTCTCAGATGGTTGTGTGCAAACTCCCATTTTCAGTAGCTGAACATGAACACACTCCTGCAGCGTTCAAAGCCTGGTCTGTTACAGCGATATAACAACACAGTAACACAGACCAGTATTGGATAGGATAGGATCTTTGTAACCAACCAGGTAATTTTGCTTCATTTCAATTAATGCAAAATTATCTTTTTTTAAAGGCCGGCTCTATTTCCCTGAACGCTCAGGAAAATAAACTTGAACTCGTTTTCTCTCTCTTCTCCGAACGGTTTATTTTCTTTAGATTTGTTTGTTATTTACGAATGGAATGGCCCTCGACAAATAACGGTCAAGTTTATTTTCCCGAGCGTTCGGAGAAATAGCCCAGGCATTGTCACTTCGTTTTTTGGACTAGCCTATGACGTGCAGGTCAGCCATGGGAAGTAACTCCCAAAGTGGATTTATTTTTTTTTTACTGCTAGATCTGTAACCTGATTAAATGCGTGTACACACACACACAACACATGTGTTGAGTGTTGACTGTTGATTTTGTGAATGTGGATGGAGAGTGCTCTGAATCGAAGTAAAATTTGCTGTGTTCGTTTCAAGTTACCGATCAGGATCTCGTCTTTATTTCATAAAGTGTCACACGCATGCTGAGCGTGTTTTGTAGGTAAGTATCATTCCACGTTAGGCCACCTCTAGAATAGTGCAGCAGGCGAGTCTTTTGGCTATTCTCACCCGGTGCGCGTTCACCGTCATATAGCCTAGATCTAGATCAAGATCTAGGCCAACCAATTTTGCGTTCACCCTAAACCACAGAATTCTACACTGTGATTATAATAGAAAAATTGTAGAATTTTATGCCGTGAACAAACGTTCCATTACTACTGTTAGCCTACTAAAAGCGTACAATTTTGTCTGTGGGCTGTGGAGAGAGAGAGAGGAGTAGATCTAGCGCGAGAACTTCCATGCAAAACAAAATGGCGACCTGCGTAGTTCGGCTCGATTCAAAAAGTTAAATAGCCATAACATCTTTGTAGAAAGCGGAACGCATCGCGTGATAGGCCAGCCAAGTCTAGATTATCTTGGCCTACCATGCCTCTCACTTCTCCGATGCGGGGATGGAGAGGTCACAGTTCTGTGATGTAAGGAGCAAATGTGTGACGTATGCAAGCAGACAGAACACACCACAGGGTGTGGTGGGGTGGGGGACAACACAGCGGGCAAGTTAGCCTAGAGAACTTTCCTTCTGATGGCCAACGCCGAACTGTCAACATCGGTAACACTAGAGAAAGAAACCTGATTCGATTTTTAATCAAATAAGACCAAGAGGTCATGTTGGGGAAACGAAGTGACTATTCGGACTCGAGTCCGAATATGAAAAAATGTTATTCGGACTGATTCTTGTCCAGCATGACATCACTTCCGACTTCCGACTTCCTGTGACTCGTGAATCTGGCTTCCTGTCTTGCCTCACTGACTTGCCTCAGGCTGGGTAGAGACCGGGATCACTACGGGCAAAAAGGCGTTTTGTGCAGGAGCCGAGTTTTAATCTTATGATGAATTTGAGGCCGGCCTGAAAAGTTATAGCGCTTCTAATAAATGTTTATTTGTCAAGAGGTCATCAGAAGTAATAAAGATGGCTCGTTAGCGTGTGTCGGGGTCGGATGGGCGGCCTGCACACGTGTGGCTGTGTGCGTGTCGGGGAGGGGGTGGGGGGGGGGGCACTGTCGGTCCGGGCGTTGAACGTCGCATACGCCTCAGTCTTTTTCCCCCCGGCAACTGATCATTATTTACAATAATAAGCTAGTCTTGACGTAGATCTACGTAATGAATTGTGTGCTGGTCTATGGAATCAAAAGTTGCCGTATGCTCAGCTCTACACAGCAACACAACTTTTTCTTGGTAAACAATCGATATGACACAGGCTTGTGTATTTGAACGAATCGGTCTTTTTTTTTTTACACAGCTCATAATGCAGGTGCCAGGTGGTCTGCTAATCTTCAATTTTACCTTTTTCTACAAAAAAGAAAGTAGGAAACATGGGGGGGGGGGGGGAGGCGTATCAATGAGGCGGCGGGCATCGGATCGGCTGAAAAGGTGTGGGGGAAACTAAAAAATGGCGGAAAATTGGAAGCACTGAACGTTAGATCTATAGAACGAAGACAATTCCTTTTTCCGGACCCGAGTCCGAATAACGACGAATCATCATCAGGGACGATAGCGAAAAAATAATAAACAGAACAACAAACTCATAGATTAGGCCTACTTTTTTTTGTTTTTGTAAAGTGTTTTACGGCACTCGCAACTGCATAAGGTCATATGAGCGCGCGGGACACACCTAATATTTTCAGTTGGTAGGAAATTATGAATTTTGCCCGGGCGGCGGCCGAAGCCTACTCTTATCAATTTTAGACCACCAAGGGATCTTTAACATACGCAACTTGCACACGGGCCCTCCGAGATTTTTCGCCCTTGTCCGAGAAGGCTAGGTGTAGATCTTTCCTACCAGAAGATCAGGGGTGTGGCAGAAAGACAGCGGTAAGGGGGGCCAAGGAGTAGCAGTAGAAAGGCTGCAGAAAGAGTCAGGAGCCCAGAGGAGGGGGCAAAGGAGGTGAGGGGATGGGGGCAGAAAGTGGAAATGAAAGCAGACAACAGAACATTGCTAGAGAGCAGGAAAGGAGGTGAAAGGAGACAATTTTAGAGAAGAAAATTTTTTGGTCGCTACCCGGATTCGAACCCGGGACCTTTGAATGAGAGGCCAACACCTTAACCTCTAGGCCACGAGAGCCCCCAGGCCTACTTTATTATTTCCTTTGAATTTATTACTGGATCCCTTATAACGAGAATCCTGCTATAACGGACATTCCGTATCAGTCCCCTCCCTCTCGTTATAACAGGATTCCACTGTATTTGTTGTTCATTAAAAATATAAATTAGCTAAGATCTGGTCAAGATGATCATACATATTTGTTTCAAAAGTCTGCACAGTAATTTTTCATAACCATGTCCCAACTTGAATTCTGCAGGAGCGCTCCTTAATCATCCCATGGGATGAAACGCTTGAAGCTGGCCAAGCTATTTTACATTTAAAAAATATAGATCTACACCACTGTCAATTCCCGGGGGGGGGGGGTGAGGAGAATAGCGGGCCATAGGCTATTCTCACCCCTCTGGTCATGGGCTATTCTCACCCCCCTCAGGTGTACCACACACATCAGGCCTATAGCACAGACATACACAGAACAGCGCAGAGAATAATTTATAATTTATAAGTTCTTGTAGAAATAAGTTTCAGGTTAAGTTTATTTAATGGGCTGGGTGGGTGAAGGCCATTTCACACCATGAACAGCTAACAACACGAAATGTCAGGAGCAGAACGCATCTTATACAGGTCCTCACAATTATAGAAGAACAACTAAAGCACAAAAATGCAAACTGTAATAAACATTTTTCTGTTGGAACTTTTATCAACTGGGCATATTAAGAAGGCTATTTGATTTTTTAAAAATTAAGGCTATGGCTATGGTAATCAGTTGTTGGCCTACATGAGGAAACAAGTGTCACTCATGAGTCATTTCCCAACCACATGCAGTAAGCGACCTAGGGCGTAGGTGATTTTATCGGCCTGTGAGAGGTCAGGGGTGAGTCCTCGCCTCATGCCCACACCGGGGTGGGGGTGAGAATAACGGGTCATGAGCTATTCTCACCAGGGGTGAGAATATAGGTGGCCTTCATATTGAATTTTTATGAAAGTAGTCATATAATTTTAAGGAAATTCTTGGCTTTTACCATTCCTGTACAGCCAAGAAAAATGTCCCACTGGGGCAATAATTTTTAAAGTATCATCCTTATTTCTTGTCTTTCCATTCATAACTTCACTTTCAAGTTTTGAAAGAAGCAGCCCTTAATTCTTTCTTCAGAACTTGTGAATAAAGTAATGACGGCAAGAGGTTGTTGCCTCAAACTTACAGTACAATGCCTTTCTTGTTTTTAATTTGTGCTGTTGGCTATTTTAATTTTGTCTCTTTATGATTCATATCAAAATCATCATGTTAAAAAATTGCTTCATTTTAAGTTATGAGTTTTGGATAGTATGAACGAGTCTTTCTCTCTGTCTTTCAGTTGTTGAAGAGAAACATGTTCCCCATATCCCAAAGTGGACTTGGAGGAAATCAGCAAAGAGGCAGTCGAAAAAATGAGGAATGGACCACAAACTGTCTTCAGCTGGTATATTCAGCACATCGAACACTTTCAGCCATGTGTGAGAACGTGGACACAGGTTTGATTTATTATTAATTCCCTTCTTTATTTCTCTCTTTCATTTTTTTAAATATTTTTTTTTCTAAAAGTCCATGCGTTTTCAGGATAAATGGCTGGTTCAGTTGCTTTTTGTGTTTACATACTGACCAAATATGCAATCTTCCCCTAGCTTTAACACTTTGCCGTCATATTTTGGGGAAAATCCAAAGAAACTGAGTGGTAAACGTTGCCAATCGGCGAGATGAGGCGGCAAAGTGTTAACTCCAAGCAAGCCCTGCCTTAAGGGCTTCCTGGTTCCTGTTAGATTTTGTACAAGAAAATGCATGTCAGTTTTCTTTTAAACATGTGTAAGTGGTAGACACTTTTTATTATCATTGTCTCGGGCTGTTGAGTTTTGTTATTATTTCAAGCCAATGACAATATGATGGAGGAGGTTCCTAATACTTCAACTAGACCAGTGCCTGGAGACGGTGTTGTTAGTTGTTAGCGGTCATGAAAGAATAGGTTGAGTTTCTTCCCTGGAGACCTGTATTCAAGGGCAGGTAAAGAGGTCACAGGATGTAAAAGCTGTTTCGTATAGATATGGGCACTGTCTGCAGCTTGAGCGCTAGCTGTGGGTGGAGTCTTTAATGTAACATGTACATAATTGTGTAAGTCAAAATGCTCTTGTCTCTGTGATATTCAACAAATATTTGAACCAGGGGAGGACAGTGCACCAAAAGAGCCGCCTGGACTCCGATGCACTCCAGTCTCTGAGGAGCTAGCCGTGGAACAGATGGCTGCTGTGTTTATGGAACAGTGCCAGGCTTTGACCCAGATACTCAGGTAGTATATGTGTGTGTGTCATAATTGTGCGTGTATTGTTCATAATGCACTGTAGGTAGATTTTTCTCTTTTAAACGGCCGGAGACTTTCTCATTACTTTTGTGTGCCTGTCTGGTTATCATAGCTTATACAGAGTCCAGTGTTTTGTTGTGACTGGATATGTTCTTTTTGGTGGGGGAAGGGGGGGGTGTCAGTATTTTTTCTCTGGATTGTTATTGTTGTTGCTTTCTTTGTTTGATCAAAATGGTGCACAAGGGATGTTATGAATTGGTCTTGGCTTATTATATACCTTTTTTTTTTCAGGATACTGGAGTATAAGAACAACTAAAGCACAAAAATGCAAATTGCAAATAAACATTTTTCTGTTGGAACTTTTATCAACTGGGCATAAAAAATGTGGGATAGTTGCTATGGCATGGTCGTGAAGGCTTGACCTAAAGTTTTGCAATGTGTATACAGGAGGTGTATTTTTTTTTTTTTTATTTTCATGCTTGAGAAGTTCACCTTTATGATAAATTATGAAGTGATTGACCGTGATCTTAAGACTTACAATTGGATGAGTGAAAATGGCGAGCCTCATTATAAGAAGAGACCATAGTGATTGGTTGTCAAGGTTAACCACTCGTTGCTCGCATAAGTTATATGCTCATCCAGTGGTCACTTCAGTTCATTTGATTGATGATTCGAGTAACATCCCATTTGCTCAAGATCCTGCATTTTCATAGCTTCCATACACTGAGATCTCACACAGAGGCTGCAGTATTCCCATTCCCTTTCACCTCCCCTTTTTTTCTTCCCTTTGTGTATGTTGTGAGTTTCAGAATTCCTACTGTGCTCGTTTGACGGCCTAAATATTACTTTTTGCTTTTGTTGTTCTTTTTTTCCAGCATGCCTATGGAAGGTCTTGTGAGGTTGCCTCTGGGTGTAATTCTCAAACTTATCACACGCTCTCTGAATATGTCTTATAAGGATGTGGTAAGTCCCATTTTCTTAACATAGCCCTGTAGGTTTTTTTTTGACAATTTGTTAGTCATCATCTGACAAAAGAAATTATGCTTAAGATTGATAACTTTTTCTGGTTGATTGAAATGAAATGTATTTTATTAAACTATCAGCAAAGAGAAGTGCCCTGTTAATTAAATGTATTAGAAGATGTAAATGCAGTCTGCATCTCTTCACTGTAATTTTTTCACCTTTTGTCCTCCTTATGAAAGCTTGCAAGTTGGTTTTTAAAAACTTTTCAATCAAATTTTATCATAAATCTTGTGTAGCTGTTCATAATGTTACTGCTAAATCTTGTTGCTGAACAAACAGTTGTCTTCAGGGTTTTGAGAAAGAAGCGGCCCAAAAATATGATGTCAGCATTTTGTGTCTGTGTGTATTTTGAAGGATTTTTATCACTCTTTGCTGTTTGTGAGAGGGTGTGCGTTATACGGTCTTGTTTATGTTCTTAAGGTTTTTCTGTCCGTCTCTCTGTTTCTTAGCTCTATTGCTCTAAATGACTATTATTGCCTTGTGCTTGTCTATACCTCATACAAACAAACAAACATAATGTCTTGTGGGTGGTTGGCGAGGTGCGCTGGTGTGGTTTGCTTCTTCTTTCCTATCAAACATCTATCGTCCTTATCGCCCCTTCTTCTTTTTTATGTTTGTTACTCTCCTGTAACACTTCTAATCTTCTTCTGGCACTCATATGACCTTATGCAGTTGCAAGCGCCGTAAAACCTCTACTAAAAGAAAAAAACAAACATATCTCCCCTCCTTCTAAGTTATTTTCCTGTTTGTTACTCTCTTGTAAAACCTCTAATCTTCTGCACTTATGTGACCTTATTGTGTTCAAGCGCCATAAAACACTAACTAAAACAATACAAAACGTAATATCTCTACTTCCTTTTTTGAAGCCATTCTGTTAGAAATTAGAAATATATACGATTTGATCACACAGACTGCCCTGCCATCTTTGAAGGACCTTGCCAGTGTTCTTCCCTCCTTACAACAGTCGTCTATGGAAGTTCTGTGTTCCTTGATATTGTGGTACGTGGGCACTCCACAATGCCTAAGATTATACGTGACTAAATCCTCTAATCTTAGGAATTCAAAAGTAAAAGTGAATGGTATTGGGTTTTTTCCCGAAGCACGATATACTCTGAAAGGAAAAAAATAAAACATTCAAAATGTTCATCTGAGTTGGACAGTTCTGCCATAATCTGACAAAATGCCTTTTAAAAAAAATAATTTTTATGCCAAATTTATCGAAAGCCTGATCAGTTACCCAACTTGTATGAAAAAAATTAAAGCAAAACTGTGACTAGATTTTTTCAATAAATTAGAATTCAAATTTTGGAAGCTCGTTTTTTTTTTTTTTAATGGTTATGCTGACAGAAAACCTTTATCTTGAAACTTCTATGAATGTTTTGTCAGCTTATGGTAGAGTTGTGGTGTATTTCTACTGCTGTCAATAAATTGTAATTCTGTTCCTTTGTTGTTTGTAGTGTAGGAAATTATATTACTCAAAGTCACTTTGAAAGGAATTTTGAGAGTACAGTCATTGTGGAAATTGGTTGGGGGGGGGGGGGGATCAGTATCCATGATGAGTAATCAGGAAATATTTGTTTTATTAAGTGCTTACATCACTGTAAAATAAAGTATTTGATCGTGTTTTTGCTCCTTTTACAATAGTTTGAGCCATATGATGAGGGCGTACTCCGAGTTATCTGGGTTTGAAGCTGAGTTTCTCCCAATTGCCTTTTTTCCCTTCAGCTGCAACACTAACCTACTGCCGCAAAGCAGGCTTATCCTGGACCTTCTTCAACGAGTTCTGGTGTCCACAGGGCGCATGGAGAGCCATGAAAAAAGGTTTTCACTTCTGTTTTTTTATTTTTTATTAAAGTTCAAAGTAGAGTGTCTGAAGATCAGTTTTTGATGTGCACTTGAAGGTTGTCTTTTTCTTCTCCTCTTTTCTTTTCTTTTTTCTCCCTCCTCTCTGTCTGCTTATCCTCGTGGTCATCCTCATCCTCCACCTCCTTCCCTTTGACCTTTGACTGCACATTTAGACTTGTGATGAGCATTTGTTAAATGAACTAGGTTGTGTTTTTTTTATAATTTGTACTCCCAGATGGGGTTCAGGTCTGCTCCCTTATGCCAGAACCTTATTCATTATTTGATTGAGTATTTAGAGTGGGCAGGGGTTTTTGGTCAGCTAGGAAGATTGAGTAAAGAATACAGTGAAATGTTTGATTGATAGGAATGGGAACGAGACCTCAGAAACAGCTACGAATTTCCAACATCCCCAAGTATTTTTCTTCTTTGTATGGTTTTCAGTAGCCACAGTAATTGTCTTTTTGAGTGTGTTCTTTGTCAGATTACTGGGGTATATGTATTTGAAAGAATTGCTTACCCCTCGGGGCGGTGCCACTGACTGAAGTGTCTTTAGGCCATTCCCAAAGGGGGGACATTTACCATGTTCTTATGCACAGTAGAATTGTAATTGTAAATGGGACGATTCATCAATGTAGCACTCATAACAGTGCCTGAACTTCAACAGGGAACTGCTGCTTTTTCTTTCCTAATCCTTACTGTCGTCATATTTCCTCTACTTCTTTTGTATGTTTGTCACACTTGTGACCTGCTATTTCCAGGGTGCCTTGATAGTCGAAGCAAACTTTGTGCTATTGAAGCGAGAGAGGTGAGCAGAGTAAGTTTGATTCCCTGTAAGGACTTCTCTGTTGACATCCTCCCCTTGGCGCTCATATGACCTTATGCAGTTGCGTGCACCGTAACACCTCTTCTAAAACAAACAATTTAACAAACAAAGAATTGCTGTACGTTGAATGGGCCAATATGCATGAGTTATTAATTTAAATCTTATTTTATTGTGAAGCACTTAGAGCCACCAGGGAGTGGGCACTATAGAAGTGATCTTTTTTTTACTATTTCATTTTCTAAAAGATTCATTCGCTGCCCAAATTTCCCTGTAGCAATCAATGCTATTATGGGTCCATAGGCAATCAATAAAATTGGTGTTTTGTTTATTTCAATATTGTATTCAATTTTCTCCAGCACAACCCGCTCATGGGTGTACCGCGTTCTGTCTGAATGGCTGAAAATGGCGGGCATGGGTCGGCACTTCCTGTCTCATCTGAACTATTTCATTCAAGAGATTGTCTCTGATGTTCAGTTTATCGACAAACCTCACAAGGTGGGTGGTTGGCAGGTGCTCTGGTGTGGTTTGCTCCTTCTTTCCCCATGAATCATCTATTGTCCTTATATCCCCTCCTTTTTTGTATTTGTTATTCTCTTGTTATACCTCTAATCTTCGGTACTTATAATACCTTAATGTGTTGCAAGTGATGTAAGACTCCTACTAAAACTTCACAAGGTGATTCAATTTTTTTATTTTTTTTTCTTTGAACAGAGTAAGTAAAAAACTAAACTTTCCGCTCTGGAGAGTTTTCCATGTTTTGTGTAGATTTGGCAGATTGAGTTTGGTGTTTGGAGAGGCCAGCTTTGTAGATTTATTAGACTTTATTAAATACAATTCAAATAAAGACAAAAGAATAGAGTACAAAAATATCAAATGAGAGTTATCATTGGGTTTGGTTTTTTTTACATTAAAACCGTTTCACAAAGGAAACAGGAAGTAATGACATTAACATTTTGTCATCTTTAGATGCCAAACATGATTCTCTACTCTCTTTTCCATTCCTCCCCCCCCCCCCCCATTTCCCACATGTAACATACACCCATACATCGATCAAGTGAATTGGGGATTTACACAACCAGAAGCAGCTGTGCATTCTTGTATATTATATAGTATTTACAAAACATGGTTTCCCCTTTTCTGTCCTTCGCTTTTGTTTTTCTCCCTTTTACCTTCAGAATGTCCCATATGGCGTTTAGTAAAATGTTAATTCATACAGAAACATTCTCATTTCAACCACTAGGAGGCAAATGGCATTGGCACAGCAGAGGCCACTGCTGTAGACGATGCCGTCAGCTCAAGAGCAACGGGGAAGGGGAAAAAGAAGAAAAAGAACCGTACAGCCGACT
Source organism: Aplysia californica (assembly GCF_000002075.1). Classification (NCBI taxonomy): domain Eukaryota; kingdom Metazoa; phylum Mollusca; class Gastropoda; order Aplysiida; family Aplysiidae; genus Aplysia; species Aplysia californica. The sequence continues at coordinate 351,288 of NW_004797879.1, read as the reverse complement.
CTTACAAAGACCTATCAGTGATGAATAATCTTAACAGTGGAGTGGATCCAGGACTGTGCAAGCCTTACGTTGCAGAGGCTACGTTTTGTGGTTTGGAATGTGCGTTTATTTCTTGTGTTTCCTTCTTGCCCGTCTTCAGCCCCTTTTCCCCCAGCATCTGAGCATGTCGTCTGTTGATGGTAACTTGTTGTTTCTGGTGGACATTGATTGAATTCTCTGTTTTGGTCTGCTCTTGTCGGTGTCTCGGTTGTCTTATCTCGTTCCTTGTGTAAATTCTGGCCTTTAATGGTGCCTTAACTCACCATAGGCCATAAGCCTTAAAGTTCCTCATTGTAGACTATAGCTTCGAAATGTTTTGTTGGGGTTTTTTTTAATACTGAATTGAAAAGGACAGTTGAACCTGCTGTCTGTTAACAACCGCCTATCCAAGACAATTACCTGTAAGGACAACTACTGCCCACTTCCTCCTAGCATTTGTGGGTGGTTGGCGGGTGCTCTGGTGTTGTTTGCTTCTTCTTTCCTATCAAACATCTATCGTCCTTATCTCCCCTTCTTATTTTTTATGTTTGTTACTCTCTTGTAACACCTCTAATCTTCTGGCACTCATATGACGTTAGGCAGTTGCTAGCGCCGTAAAACCTCTACTAAAACTAACTAGCATTTTTTTGTATATTACAATGACATTGTCCAGGAAGACCACCTGTCTAAGGTGACCACTTTTCTCCTAGGCAAGGGATGGTTTTGTCTTGGACAGGTTTGACTGTGTAAATTTTTCTTTTGTGACTGCCACCCTTCTGTGGGTGGTTGGAGGGTGCTCTGGTTTGGTCTGCTCCTTCTTTCCTATCAAAATATTTATCGTCCTTGTCTCTCCTCCGTCTCTTTTGTGTTTGTTACTCTCTTGTAGCATCTCTAAACTTTGGCACTTACAAGATCTTATTGTGTTGCAAGTGCTGTAAAACACTTATTAAAACAATCCACCCTTTTCTCGGGCGACCGCATTTTATTATTTGTGAGTGGCTCTGAATGGTTTAAACTGTTTTGGCCATACCAAAATGATCTGTAATCTTGCTGAAGTTTGATGGAGTTTCATTTCGTTCATGTTCATTTCATGTTAACATCAAATGAGTTTTATGTACCACCATTTTCTGACAGATTCTTATGAGATGGTAGTGGTCGTGGTAGTTTACTTAAATAAATTGGCTCGTCAAGGGGGTGGGGGGGATTAAAGAGAACAAAAATGTGATATAAATTTATTTGTCCTTTTCGAAAATTGTCTTCTCCGGACAAGGAGAAGTAAGTCAAAGTCATACTGACTATGGGAAGACAAAAGTCTGCGACTCGCACGAATTGATGCACTGTACTGGTGGTCATCATTCTGTGTTGTTTCTCCTCAAACATAGTGGCCACTTCTCAGCGGAAATCCTCACTGGCCTTTTCTCCAAGGTATAACAAAATCCTTTTCTCATTTTCACACCTGAACCTTATATTTAAAGAGAATTTATTGTGAGATGGGTCTTTTCCAATTCACAGTGTCAAAGGTCATCCTTGAAAGAGGGCAGTTTATATTGCTGCAGGTAAGGTTTCGAACATCCCATTGTATATGTTCTAAGAGCTATTGTCCCTTGAAAAAAAAAAAAGGACAGATTTTAATGTGTGACTCAGTTCACACACATGTTTTGTCGATCGAAATGTGCAATACAATCCTTAGGTAAATGTGAATTATTTCTGCACTGTTTTGATACATTTTGGGAAACGTCTCAGCATCAATGTTTCCATGACTTCCTCAAAGACTGCTTTCATATTTTAGAGAATTTCATGGGCATGTCTATTTTTATTTAATAAAGGTGTCTTCACTGAAAGCTGTGATATTTTTTTCTTAGGATTAGCAGGTAGTAAATTTAGAAATTCACGATTGAAGTTTTCTATCCCATATTATTGAAACCAATTTTTTTTTTTTTATGTGAGAATTACAGTCTGATATTAATGCAGTACTTCCAGTATATCATCTCTTATAAGACGCATGCATGGATAAGACAGTTTAATTTGAGAACCAAAATTTTGGCATTAATTATATGTCCATCAGATAAGATGCACCAACTTTTTCATGGCAAGCACCATCATTTTCTTAAATATATTTGTTCATTATTAACCCCACTTCAAAACAAGAAGATCCATTTTTTTTATTATTCTTGTTTTTCGTCACGACGTGAATTTACATATTTTTCATAGTACCTGACCCTAACAATTTGTTCCCTTGGTCAGCCCCCCCCCCCTCTCCCGTCTGGGTTTTTTTGGTCTAATTTCATATCTCATGGATTAGACTCAGGGACTAGTTTTTAAGTCAGTGTGAGTCTTTTTTTGCTCCCCTCTCTTATCTAAGCTAAGAAAGTGTTTTTGCTTGTTCTGGTATCTGTCATAGCTGTTGACTGGCCTCCGCTGAGTTTTCCCATGCTACCATTTTTTGGTCCCGATTTTTAATCTGTGCAATATTTTTCTTCTTTCAGAAACTTGTTAGGCACATTCTGGAGACCACATCTACCCTTCAGCGCACAGATGCCTCGTCCCATTCAGCATACAGCCAACTTGCATGCAGGCTCGGGCTCTATCATGTGGTCTGGGTCTGTTCTCAGGTTCCCCTGGACAATGGTGTGGGCACTGCAGACACAGTCGCTCATTTCCAGCAGACCAACCAAGCTCTGTCATTGATTTCCCGTGCCAGCCATGCAGGGAGTTTTGTGGAGGTGTGTGTAGCCTTGCTCTTCGTAGAGTTGTTGGTCGTTTATTTTTAATAACCAAAATACCAGGCTTGCCAACTGTCCCAAATTTCCTTAGACAGTCCTGGATTAGGCAATCGGGAATTCAAGGAGATATACACTACACCAAAACACGTCCCAGTTGATGTAATTTTGTTTGTTG
>NW_004797879.1:339051-347318 GCF_000002075.1 Aplysia californica | reverse complement strand
ATTTATGTGTACATGTAGAACTTGATCTATGGCTAGAAGAAGAGGATGCAGCACCATAACAGCTTCTGTAGATGATGTGGTTGGGAATCCACGTTGGACTGCGTACAGCGGGAGAGTACTGGCAGTAGTTATAACGCAGACCTCCTGTAAAATATTATGATGAGCTTTCTTATGTTTCAGTTATTTGTTTGCCTGCTTTCACTCCTTCCGTGCTTTGTATATGCGTTCTTGCATACTTTAGCTCCGGAGGCCAGGTCTTTTAGGATCAGGAGGTTAAGTTTTATAGCATTAAAGCTGAATGTATCTTTCTATGTTCACTTTAAAACGGTTTGGAAAGGTGTTTCATTCAAAAACACATATGTTTATATGTTTTGCAATACGCTCCTGTTTGTTTGTGTTTCTGTGTAATTGTTAATGGCATTTTCCAATGTCATGCATCATGCTCTTCGACCTCATGTACAGGCTTGTTTACCGTCACGAATTTCCAAGGGCTGCCCCAGATTCAGCAATCAGAAATTTAAGAGAACGTTTTCCTTTTTAGCCTCTGCCTTTTCAGTGGGCTAAATTTTGAACTTCTTTTGTGATGTTAGTTTACTATTTCTGGCTTAATTTCACTGTGATCGTAACTTTATCATATACACTAGATCTACACGCAATCTAGTCTCACTTGAAGTAATTTTGTTTGCTGCTGCGTAATCTCATGTTATAACATTAGGTATCTCGATTGGGTTGTTTTTTTTAAAGGTTGGCAAGCCGGCATATGTGATTGTCTGTACTTTTTTTATCTTTCACTTTCGTTGTCTTTGTTAATGAGTAAAGTGAGAAAACTGATGTCTTCCAGGTACGCAGCTTTTGCCAAGAACGTCTCTTTTCCATGCATTCTTTGGGAAGCCTGTCAAGACCAATTGTGAGGAAAGTTTTGCCTGATGACAAAGTGAGTGTCACTCCTTATGTTATTTTAAAGAAATTTTTTTCTTTTATTTTGTTTTGGTTTTCTCTTGGAAGCCTCTAAGGACCAATACAGAAGAAAGTTCTACCTAATGACGAAGTGAGTGTCCCCCTGGTAATGTTTTTAAAAATATAGAACCGAAGAAAATTGGGAAATATATGGGTTGAACATCCCTCTCAACTCTATATCGGACTCTTTATGGGACTTAAAAATTTAACGTTCATCTCTCAGATAGGTTAGAGCCAAGTAGGTGGAGAGCCATTAAAACTCCCCCTAACAACCAAAGTTCAGGAACACTTGTTTGGAGATTTGAACCAGTGTCATCCGTACCATAGCCCTATATAATACCAACTGATATATAACTTGTGTAAAGAAAAGTGCATGTGTCTGTCTACAAAAGTACAAAACAATCCCCTCTGAGATCGCTACTGTGATGACTCCCAAAAAATTCTGTACCATACACGGTTTCCTCCGCTTCTTACAGTGTGGGTGATGATGAGGGACATAACTTATGGCTTCTTATGATACTTTGTAACAGGCTCTTACTTGATTTTGTTTTGTTTTTTTAATTCATTTTGAACTTGTTTGTACATTTATTGTCGCATCCCACTTACTTAATGAAAGTGTCTTTTGCTTGGTTTTCAGTGCAGTTGAAATGTTGATACTATTATACTTATTTAGACTATTGTTATTTATTCCTTCTTTTTTTTTCTTTTTTCATACTGTTTTTCTTCTCCTGTTTTTTCCAGATTTTTGTGTGTTTTTTTTTTTTATTTTATTTTGCTTTTAGGCATGAAATAACATTGTGATGTTAATGCTGTTGAAAACATTGAAAATATTTTGTTTGATTGCTCGGTGCAGGATGAATCCCAAGACTTGTCTGAAACTGTGAGAGAAGTAGAAAAATTAACCGAAGAAAACGACTCGTTGAGAAAACGAATGCTGGAGGTGGAAATGGAGAGACACAACCAGGCCCGGCTGGTGGCATCGTTACAACAGGAAATTGTAACCCTGAGAGCTGCTCAGATTCAGGTGAGTTTTTTTATTCTAATGCTAGCAGACTTGGGAAACACACTGTGGAATTGTGACTGGCCCCAAGATATTACGACACCCAACAAGTTCATATATTCTGAAATTGAGTTTTTGTTGTTTTGTTTTTGTAAAGTGTTTTACGGCGCTCGCAACTGCATAGGTCATATGAGCGCGCGGGACACTCCTAATATTTTCAGCTGGTAGGAAATTTTGAATTTTGCCCGGGTGGCGACCGAAGCCTACTCTTATTGATTTTAGACCACCAAGGGATCTTTAACGTGCGCAACTTGCACACGGGCCCTCCGAGATTTTTCGCCCTTGTCCGAGAAGGCTAGGTGTAGATCTTTCCTACCAGAAGATCAGGGGTGTGGCAGAAAGACAGCAGTAAGGAGGAGCCAAGGAGTAGCAGTAGAAAGGCTGCAGAAAGAGTCAGGAGCCCAAAGGAGGGGGCAAAGGAGGTGAGGGGGTGGGGGCAGAAAGTGGAAATGAAAGCAGACAACAGAACATTGCTAGAGAGCAGGAAAGGAGGTGAAAGTAGACAATTTTAGAGAAGAAAATTTTTCGGTCGCTACCCGGATTCGAACCCGGGACCTTTGAATGAGAGGCCAACACCTTAACCTCTAGGCCATGAGAGCCCCCATTGAGTTTTTGAGTTAACAGATTTATGAGTGACAGTCTTTGGATGAATGTAATAGGGAAGAAAAAGAAAGACACAAAAGGTGAGTGGGAACCACAGGGTAAAATAAATAATGAATAAATGGACCAAGTGGTCATTCCTATTACAATTTTGGCCATATATATAGCCTACATAAACAGCGGCGAACAAAGACACTTGCCTGTCCCTGTGGCAGCAAACAGCAGCTACGGGTTATCCTGCACCACATCTCCCATCTCTTTAAGGGGTTATGCTGAGTGTGTAGCTTTGAATTTGTGAGTCAACAACAAGTATAGAACCTATACGTAAACATCTATTGAGCGTTTAAAGAATTCCCTTGAGAACACTTTATTTCGTTACTCTCTGTTAGCGCAGTTGCAATGTATTTGACCTAGTGCTGTGTAATGCTATGTTGTTTTTTTGAAGACTGTATTCACTTCAAATCCTTTACGCTTCTCAAAGTTTTTCTATTACTGTATAAAAGTATGTTCCCACTGGCGTCTGTATGTAATTGTTTGGCTCCGTGTGGTTACAAGCAGAAGACGTAGATTTTATTTTGTGCTAGGGGCAGACTTGCCAAGTACTCCGATAAAATCGAAGCTCTCCGATGTGTCTATACCCATGGTAGAACCTCAAATATGCTTTAAAAATTTTTTTTATTGAATTCCATCTACATTGGTTGTATTTGACATAATAAGACACATTTTTATTTGCGTTTGTTTGCAGTATTTGCGCAACTTATCATAAATGACGTGAAAATACACATTGTAATTTTCTTGTATTTGCTATACATGTTTCTATGCCAATCTTGGTTTGTAATATAATCGTAATCTATGAGGGTTCTGGAGACTGTTTTTTTTTTTTTTTTTCAAACTTATTTTCTGGGAGGCTTTTGAGGAAAATTGTTAATTTTGGTCATTGAGTGGTTGGATGGTCTGTAGGAGAAAGTATTTTATTGAGCAGATGTGTCTGTCTGCTAAACTGCAGTTTCGTTCAGCCCAGTATGTTAAAATGACCTGTCTCCTTAACAAACTAACTGTCTTGTCACGTACCTTCCCATATAACAGCTGAAACAAATGTATGAAATTTAAATTTCAGGAAAGGAACAATGCAGAAGAGTCTGAACATGACTCACCAGATGACCAAGATGATGTGGTGCTACCTGACAATGGTTCTGAAATGGAGGTGAACAGAGAAAATGAGGAAGAAGAACAAGAAACAAGTTTGGCAGAAACAAGCCTGAAAGACTTAGAAGAAGAAAAAGAAGTGCACACGAAGATGGAAGATGCTAGAAAGGGGAAACGAAAAAGGAAAGGAAAGAAGAAAAAGAGTCTTCAGATGAACTCCAGTACTGCGGAGACCCCAGAGTTGGACAGCAAGCCTGGGTCGCATTCAAATAGCGGTCTGTCACCTCAAATTAAGGTGAATGTTATTCATCATTCATGCCTTGTCTCTTGTAGCTCTTATTAACTCTTTTTAACCCTTTCATTGCCAGGGGGTATGCATTGTTATTGTCGGCGCTGATTTTCACATAAGCTCGTTAGCCAGGACAGAAGTTAGCCAGGACAGAAGTCTCATGTTTCGTTGTCAGCGGACTGTCTGTCTAGATCTGGCCCACTCCTGACATATTTTGAACCCTAGGTCTTAATCTATATTATAGTGATTGTCCACTTCAGTATTGAATTGTAGCGTGACTCTGTCAGATTGCCTAAAAGCATTCAGCTGCATGGGGCCTTTAGGCTCTAGAAATCAGGGCCGAAAGGGTTCAGTCCTACTGTAATTTATCTTTCATTGTGAAGATGTTTTCCTTACAAATTGCGACAAGCTCAAGAACGACCCTGTTTTCATTCATTTGAATGAGGCTGACAGGTATGATAAGAAGATCCAGTTAAAGACATGAGGAGCAATGATGTAGCTTTTGCTTTAGCATGATTGTTTGAATATGTTTTAGTAAGTATTTTACGGCACCTGCAACACAGTTAGGTCATAAAGTGCTGAAGATTAAAAGTGTTACAAGAGAGTAACAAACACAAAAAGGAGGCGAGATAAGGACAATAGATGTTTGACAGGAAAGAAGGAGCATACCGCATCAAAGCACATGCCAATCACCGTATTGGTTCTTAGGATTAGCTACTGTACCTTCCATTCTTATTCTTGTACTGAGAGCTAAACTGAACTATTGTGTATGTTCATGTTAACAGCAATTACAAGACTTGATTGTGTATCGAGTGCTGTAAAACTCTTGTTAAGCCGAAATGTGTGCATATTTAACTCATTTTTTGTTCTTTATATCCCTCAGAAACGAGCTGTTTCATCAGACAAAGACATTGAAAAGTCAGATGTAAAGAAAATGCGGGTCGTCACGTCAAATCAGGATACGAAAACGGAAGAAATTCAAACTGAGGTATGCACTGAAGTGTATTTGCTTCAGTCTTTTGTCTTTTTTTTTCTATGGCACATTACACAATGACTTTACTGTGCTTGCTATTTTTGGACTGTTAAGATGTCCGTTGAATATACTCATCTCCCCTGTTTTGTATACATGATCTGAAAAATCAAATGTAGCAGTTGTCATGAGGATTTGGAATTACAGTGGAGTCCACTTATAACGAGTCCTGAAATAACGAGAAGTCTGTTAGAAAGACACTATTCTAAAAAACCCTTTTTTTCCATTCTTTATCTTTGTAAGTAAAATACTACAATAGCGCAATCAGACAAACACGCGAGTCAGTTATAGTGGAATATTGCTGCTGCTGTGGGCAACGCATAGGCCAATAATATGTAAAACCTCGCCAGTTGAGAAACTTGTTGGTGATCTAGCGAAAGAAAGAATGGGAGAGCTCACGTGTGCCAACAAAGAAGGCCGGAGCGAATTAGTGGGGAGGGTGTTGCATGCGCAGACGAGCAGAACGCATCACGTGATAGGCCAGCCTAGTTTAGATTATCTAGGCCCACCATACCTCTCACTTCTCCTTTGTGGGGATGGAGAGATCACAGTGCTTTGATGGATGGAGCGAATGTTAAAACTAAGGGTTAAGCTATTGAAGTTACCCAACTTTAAGGTCATTTTCTTTGTAATTTTACCCCTGAGACCAGATTACTTCTCCTCCTTCAATCGCAAATATTTCGACTTCTATTCAAGCTAGATAGATGTTTTTTTCGTTGAAAGCCACACAAATGAATTAAGGTTTCAGATGATATCAATAATAACTCCACACGTTCAAAAATTGACGAGCGCCTTATTCCACCACGTTGTGACACATTTCTTTGTCTCCGTCTTTATCTATCTCTCTCTCTCTGTCTCTCTCTCTCTCTCTCTCTCTCTCTCTCTCTCTCTCTCTCTCTCTCTCTCTCTCTCTCTCTCTCTCTCTCTCACTCTCAAGTATCACAGTTACTTCTTTTTTTGGGGGTATTTTTTTAAAAAAGTGTTTTACTGGGCTCGCAGCTGCATAAGGTCGTACGAGTGCGCAGGACACATTAAACATGATATTCAGTTGGTAGGAAATTTTGAATTTTATCCGCGTGGCAGCCGAAGCCTACTCTTGTCGATTTTTGGACCACCAAGGGATCTTTAACTTTAATGTGCGCAACTTACACATGGGACCTCCAAGATTTTTCGCCCTTGTCTGTGAAGGCTAGGTGTAGATCTTTCCTACCATAAGATCAGGGGTGTGGTTGTGAAAGACAGCTGTAAGAAGGAGCCAGGGTGTAGTAGAAGAAAGGCTGCAGAAAAAGCCAGAAGCCCAGAGGAGGGAGCGAAGGAGGTGAGAGGGTGAGGGCAGAAAGTGGAGGCGAAAGCAGACGGCAGAACATTGTTAGAGAGAAAGAAAGGAGGTGAAAAGATACAATTTTAGAGAAGAAAAATTTACGTCACTCTCCCGATTCGAACCGGGACCTATTGAATGAGAGGCGAACACCTTAACCTCTAGGCCATGAGAACCCCCTATTTTTTATTTTTTTTTAATTTCAAAAAGGTTCTCAAATCCACTGTCTCATTGTTTGTTTTCCTTTTCTCTGTTCCAGCCTGATCCTGAACATGTGCAAGAAATGCTGTTAGATTTTGTGGATGCTGAACCAGATGCTTGATATCTTCCCCTGCAGTAGGCCCTACAACACCAGACAAATAAGATTTTTTAAAATTCATTACGCAGCTATCACCTAGTTGGAATTAAAACTGCCGATATTGCATTGCGTTCTCTATGAATATATATGTCACCTGTATGTCAAAATACAACGGCTGGCCAAGAGATTGATGTTGTGTATGGAGAATTTCAATTAAAGTACATACATGCATCTCTGTATGTTATTTGTTATACAAAGTAAAAACAACGCTCTCTCTGAGTTGTCTAAGTCTGAGTGAAGGAATAAAAGACAATACCAATATGATTTTGTGAATGGAAGTTCTACTCTGTTTCACTGTGGGTTTTTATTTTCCTTTCAATTTATGGTTGGAGTTTGGATCTTGTTTTTGTTTTCTTTGAATTCAAAATTTCCCATGTGGTGGGGCAGGTTGTTGTCCTATGGGTCTAACTTTAAGTCTTAACCCTATCTGTACGTCATGTTTTACTATCATATCCATACGACATGGGGAACTCTGTGCCATCACTTTCAAAAAGGAAACATACTCGTTAATCCGATCCGTACTCTTTGCATAGCAGTCTGCCAAAATGATTTTGAGAAAATCTGAAAGTGTCAACGAGGTCTTTGTATTAGAAGTATTCTAAAATGTGAAGAATACAACCCTGGGGGTACAAAATGACCCCAGGGCGTACGGATAGGGTTAAGTGTGATATAACATCAACAACTCTGGCTCTACTTGGACCAAGACACTGGTAGTGCGGCACATTGCTCCTCATCTCCCTAGGTTTGTACTGCTATTGAGGGGCCTGTATGTGGATAGTTGGCGGGTGCTCTCGTGTGGTTTGCTTCCTCTTTCGTATCGTATATCGGTCGTCCTTATCTCTTCTTGTTTTCTTTGTATGTTACTTTCTAGAGTTAAAACAGCCTGCCTCTTAAATGACCTAAATTATGTTTAAGAGGGTGTGAAAAAAAGCAGGGTTTTTTTTTAAGCTGCCCATAGACACAACGACACTTGTTTGTATATTGCATATCTCTGACAAGGTTAGTTAGCCTAGTAAAAGTTGTTGGGACATAAAATAAGTGTTCAGCTCCTGTCTGTATCAAGTCCGCTTGAGCAATTTTGTACAGCTAAGCCTTCTCAGAAAAAGAACTTGACGCCTTGATTTGATGTGCATGTGTGAGTAATTGGTGGGTGCTCTGGTGTAGTTTACTCTTTTTTTCCTATCAAATACCTATCGTCCTTTTCTCGTCTCCTTTTTTTGTATGTTACTTTCTAGTAACACCTTTAAACTGTGGCACTTATATGTGACCTCATTTTGTTGCGAGTTCTCTTAAACTGTCACTCTGACTGAAGCGTCTTTAGGCCATTCCCAAGGGGGGGGGACATTTCTCATTCTAATGCACAGTAGAATTGTAAATGGGCTGATCCAACAATGTCATGCTCATAACTGTGCCTGAACTACAACAGGGAACTGCTGCTTTTTCTTTCCTAGTCCTTATTATCGTCATTTTCCTCTACTTCTTTTGTATGTTTGTCACACTCTTGTGACC
>NW_004797879.1:335617-338951 GCF_000002075.1 Aplysia californica | reverse complement strand
ATGTGGATTGTTGGCGGGTGCTCTGGTGTGGTCTGCTTCCTCTTTCGTATCATATAGGCCTATCTGTCGTCCTTATATCTCCTTGTTTTCTTTGTATGTTACTTTCTAGGGTTAAAACAGCCTGTCTCTGAAATGACCTAAATTATGTTTAAGAGAGTGTGAAAAAAAGCAGGGTTTTTTTAAGCTGCCCATAGACACGACACTAGTATATTGCTTATCTCTGACAAGATTAGTTAGCCTAGTAAAAGTTGTTGGGACATAAAATAAGTATTCAGCTCCTGTCTAGATCAAGTTCGCTTGAACAATTTTGTACAGCTAAGCCTTCTCAGAAAAAGAACTTGACGCCTTGATTCGATTTTCATGTGTGAGTAGTTGATGGGTGCTCTGGTGTAGTTTGCTCCTTTTTTCCTATCAAATACCTATCGTCCTTTTCTCGTCTCCTTCTTTTTTGTATGTTACTTTCTAGTAACACCTCTAAACTGTGGCACTTATATGTGACCTCATTTTGTTGCGAGTGCTCTTAAACTGTCACTCTGACTGAAGCGTCTTTAGGTCATTCCCAAAGGGGGGACATTTCTCATTCTAATGTACGGTAGAATTGTAAATGGGCTGATCCAACAATGTCATGCTCATAACTGTGCCTGAACTACAACAGGGAACTGCTGCTTTTTCTTCCCTTGTCCTTATTATCGTCATTTTCCTCTACTTCTTATGTATGTTTGTCACACTCTTGTGACCCTTTATTTCCGGGGTGCCTTGATAGTCAAAGCAGACTTTGTGCTGTTGAAGCTAGAGAGGTGAGCAGCGTAAGTCTGATTCCCTGTAAGGAATTCTCTGTTGACATCCACCCCTTGGTGCTCATATGACCTTATGCAGTTGCGAGCGCCGTAAAACCTCTACTAAAAAAAAAGTTTTAAAAAACTGTCACTAAAACTTAACTTCAGAGAACCTGTGTTCCTTTCTTGTTTAGTTCATTAAATATATAACACTAGCTTATTTCAGCTTGGGTCAGACAGAGATGTGGCATACCAGCTTGTGCTTCAGCTTGTTACTAACTATTTTGAAAAGATAGAGAAAAAAATGAGCAGATAAATTTTTGAGTGCTAAAGAATCATCTCTAATCCAACCTCAGAATCAGATGGTAGGATATTCATTACAATATTTTCAGTAATAAAATTATTTTTCATATTGTCTCCTTCATAAGCAGATTCATTTATTTGTTGTTCACCCTATATAACATGTATTAGCCTAGGAATGATCCTGCTTAATTCCTGGTTGTTTGTTAATTTTTCAGTTGTGTGGAAGAGCAAATAGTTTTTTTTATACTTTCAACTTAAACGAAAGAGCTTGCTGCTATTTTTTATAAATTCTTTTGAAAATGTGTAGCTTCTCTATATATTTGATACAATATTTGAGCAATGTGTAAGGCTGGAATAGATGTGAAAGGGCCCCAACAAGGTTTTTTATGTAAAACTTGCACGCAGATAATGTGAAATCAGTCCCTGGTTTGGGAAGATTTTCTACCCAGAGGGTCCTAACTTAATTAACTAACTGTGACAAATACGTGGAAATGGCTGATGTGGAGAAAATGCATCAGATGAGGATACAAAAATAGAAGAAATTCAAACTGAGGTACGCACTGATTGTATAGTTGCTGGGATGTTGTATCATGTTTTGCCTGGCCTGGCCCTGACAGACAGGGTCGAAACAGTCTGCTTCTTAAATGACCTGAATTATGTTCTATGGCACCGCCCCGGGGGGTTGTGTAGAGATTTTACAGCGCTCGCAAATGCATAAGGACATATGAGCGCCAGAAGATTAGAGGTGTTACAAGATAGCAACAAACTTTAAAAAGGAAGAAGGGGAGATAAGGACGATAGATGTTTGATAGGAAAGGAGCAAACCACGCCAGAGCACCCGCCAACCACCCACTAAATTATGTGCAAGATGGTGTGAAAACAAGCAGTTTGTTTTAATAAAGCTTCCCATAGACACAACATTGTATATCGCTTGTCTCTGACGAGGTTAGTTAGCCAAGTAATAGTTGTTGTGACGTGCACTATGTGTTCAGCCCCTGTCTGTATTAAGTCCACTTGAGCAGTTTTGTACAGCTAAGCCTTCACAGGAAAAGAACTTGACACATTGATGCGATGTGCATGTGTGAGTGTGAGTAATCGGCGGGTGCTTCTATCCTTTCAAACAATGTCCGTCATTATCTCTCCTCTTTCTTTGTGCTTGTTACTAATTTACTTTTCTTTACTTTAACCGTCCTCTTGTACTTCCAGGGCGTCGAGGGGAGAAAGAGCTTCCTGTCTCTAACAAGTTTGATTGCCTGGCTGGGTGGGATATTGTATGTTCTCAGGGTGTCCTTCACACTTCACACCCTGGATCACTGGATCCATGTCTTTCTTGGTCTTCTTCTTGCTTTGTACCCTGATACATTCCTGCACATGTAGTAGTAGTAGTAGGAGGCTTGCCGCTTTACTGGCGAGCTGGTTAGCTGCCATACGTGTGAGATGTCCAAACCACATGATTGTTATTGTTTGTCTTCGAATGTAGTGGAGGACAGGTGTTGCTCCCACCGTTTCTCTGATCTTGTTGTTTCTGATCATGTCCCTTCTGGTTTTGTTGACGGCTCTACTTAGACATATCTCATCTCGCAGGTGGTTATCTTACGTTCCAGACTTTTGGTCAGGGTCCATTTTTGGCACTGGTAGGCCAAGGTGGGGATGAATATAGAGTTAGTGAGCTTGGCTTTGGTCTCAATGGGGATGTTGGGATGTTTGAGAAGTGGGGCAAGCTGGTAGCTGACGCTGTTAGCCTTTTGTACTCTCGTCTCAATTTCTCTGTTGAGACATCTGTCTTCCGAAAAGATACTACTACCAAGATTGTATGATTCGTCTCGTAGTCTCATTGCTTTTGTGCTTGTTACTTTTGTACTAATTGTAACACCTCTAATCTTGTCTTTGATGAGCCAGAGCTAATTATTTTGTTGCAAGTCCCGATAAACAACCGAATCAGAGTTATGCATAATGTAGCATCAACTGTTGTCAGGGGAAGTAAATCAAATTCATTGTTGCTGTCGGATGATTTCAGTAAGCCAGTTGTCGGTCACACTCAAGGAGTTTAGACTCCTCTCTCTCTCTTCGCGGCGCCACGAGCAGTACGCCACGGTGGGGATCAAATATGGCCGCCGAGTGTGGGCTAAATCTCGAACTGTGGCGTTTCTTTTTATAGAATCTTATCGGGCTGGGCCACGTTGTGGGGGTGGGCGGGGTGGGGGAATGCACGCAAGGAAGAGGGGATGGGGCAGGGATGAAAGAGGAGGGGCGGG
>NW_004797879.1:332489-334757 GCF_000002075.1 Aplysia californica | reverse complement strand
CAAGGACCTCGGAATAAAACCTTCTTTCTTATCTAGACTTCAGTGCGTAAGTCGGGCATTCGGTCAGCGCAGGTAGACCACAGTTCCGCCGCGAGAGAGGGCTCCTATCAGGCGTACGGTGCCGCCCACAGAGCATCCTCCATTACTTTTAATCTCCTTGGTCACACTCCTACTCGTACTTCTTTTCTTCCTCTCTTGGCGCTCTGCTTCTATCGCTTTTTAGTTTTTCCGAGCACTGAAAGACGATGTTGAATCAAAGTTCTCAAAGTGAAATGAACATATTTTGAAATGTTCTGAATAAAGTGACTCAGTTTCTGAACCGCCATTGATTTGGTCAAATTCGAAAGTTAAGTGGTTTGGGAGTTTTTGGCGGCCAAAGGGACGGACTTTCAAATATGTATAGATAGAGATGACGCACATTCTTATTGCAACAAAATGCACAATGCAAAGTCAAATCACTCATAATTATTGGGGCGTCCATATGAGCTTATATTAAATTACCAGACACATTTAACTGATTTTCATTCTTGCGTATTTCTGGCTAGCTATATATGGTGCGCATCATTTGACTCAATTTGGAGCCGAAATAAAGGAAAAGGGGGAGGGGGGGGTAGTAACGCTCGGGCGAGTGGTTTTAATGCCCTTCATTATATTGGGACCCATGGTTTGCAGGTTTCGCTCCAAAGATTTTATAGAGAACAAAGAGCTGTGGCCGATACAATGCACGGTATTGTAGTCCAAAACTGGATGAATCAAATGGTCGCTTTTAAGCACAAGGGGAAAAATATGCTGTTTGGAGAAAATCGAAGGTAAAGTTTTTGACCATTGTTCGGTTTCATTAAAAGACTAGGAGAGCTTTCTTTATAACCAAACAAAATATTATAAGTGCCGAAGAATAGAGGTGGTAGAAGAGAGTAACAAATGCGAAAAAGAGAGGGGAGATACGGAAGATAGATGTTTGATAGATGTAAGGAGTAAACCACACCAGGGCACCCGCCAACCACCCACAGCCAGAGGAGAAGTCTGGTTTGTTAGGAAGGGTAATCAAAATGAGACAAAGATCCAGGTAGAAATGTGACCACACACGAAAAACTTCCCCACAATACAAACTTCTTATTCGAGCCGGCATCACTGAACTGTGAATGCCCACAGATCCTGAATTCATTATTCATATTATTATTGTATGCTCAACCGCCAAAATAATCGAGAAAATATCTCATATAAATAGATCTAATAATAATTGTGTTCCCACTTTGGGCAAAACGAAACTATAATAACTTTTAAACGCACAATGGAAATAATAATGATCTCAAGATTTTTTTAAACAGTAAACGTAGCTGAAGATGTGAATGCATTAACAAAAGACAAAGAAGGAGAGAAGACAGGACAATAATACATGTGCAAATTAAATATTAGAAATTTGGTGTCAGATTTTGCTATCTTATATTTTATCTAAACAAGCTTTTCGTGGCCAGGAAATCATAATCGTGACCTGATTTTAGAGCGGCAAAAAGTCGAGGGGAAAAAAGACAAGCACTCGCAGCAATCCACGTGATTTTTAGGAGTCAACCCCCCCGCCCCTAGTTCGCCAATCCAATAGGCCCTACTCAGCTTACATAATCAGTGCTTGAGTGCTTGTGATTGTTTATAAAAGTGGTCCAAAAGTGGGTAAACAGGGTATTTTGATGCAGTGAAACAGTTTGGGGTGTTGTGCACACGGGTCAAATTCAATTTTTTAAAAATTTGTAAGGCCTACGTCTATGGGTGTACAATGTATTTTAGTTTAGTTTTAGTAAGGTTTTACGGCGCTCGCACATTGTATTTAACGACGACGATGTTCCCAAATACGGTCGGAAGAGAATCAGTTATTTTGATTATATTATTTATAGTAAACGCTTCGCCACTGCCCACAGTTTGTCTGGGGGCTCTCGTGGCCTAGAGGTTAAGGTGTTGGCCTCTCATTCAAAGGTCCCGGGTTCGATTCCGGGTAGCGACCAAAAAATTTTCTTCTCTAAAATTGTCTCCTTTCACACCCTTTCCTGATCTCTAACAATGTTCTGTTGTCTGCTTTCATTTCCACTTTCTGCCCCCACCCCCTCACCTCCTTTGCCCCCTCCTCTGGGCTCCTGACTCTTTCTGCAGCCTTTCTACTGATACTCCTTGGCTCCTCCTAACTGCTGTCTTTCTGCCACACCCCTGGTCTTCTGGTAGGAAAGATCTACACCTAGCCTTCTCGGACAAGGGCGAAAAATCTCGGAGGGCCCGTGC
>NW_004797879.1:330615-332389 GCF_000002075.1 Aplysia californica | reverse complement strand
CAGGAAATCATAATCGTGACCTGATTTTAGAGCGGCAAAAAGTCGAGGGGAAAAAAGACAAGCACTCGCAGCAATCCACATGATTTTTAGGAGTCAACCCCCCCGCCCCCAGTTCGCCAATCCAATAGGCCCTACTCAGCTTACATAATCAGTGCTTGAGTGCTTGTGATTGTTTATAAAAGTGGTCCAAAAGTGGGTAAACAGGGTATTTTGATGCAATGAAACAGTTTGGGGTGTTGTGCACACGGGTCAAATTCAATTTTTTTTAAATTTGTAAGGCCTACGTCTATGGGTGTACAATGTATTTTAGTTTAGTTTTAGTAAGGTTTTACGGCGCTCGCACATTGTATTTAACGACGACGATGTTCCCAAATACGGTCGGAAGAGAATCAGTTATTTTGATTATATTATTTATAGTAAACGCTTCGCCACTGCCCACAGTTTGTCTGGGGGCTCTCGTGGCCTAGAGGTTAAGGTGTTGGCCTCTCATTCAAAGGTCCCGGGTTCGATTCCGGGTAGCGACCAAAAAATTTTCTTCTCTAAAATTGTCTCCTTTCACACCCTTTCCTGATCTCTAACAATGTTCTGTTGTCTGCTTTCATTTCCACTTTCTGCCCCCACCCCCTCACCTCCTTTGCCCCCTCCTCTGGGCTCCTGACTCTTTCTGCAGCCTTTCTACTGATACTCCTTGGCTCCTCCTAACTGCTGTCTTTCTGCCACACCCCTGGTCTTCTGGTAGGAAAGATCTACACCTAGCCTTCTCGGACAAGGGCGAAAAATCTCGGAGGGCCCGTGTGCAAGTTGCGCACGTTAAAGATCCCTTGGTGGTCTAAAATCGATAAGAGTAGGCTTCGGCCGCCACCCGGGCAAAATTCAAAATTTCCTACCAACAAAAAAAGTATTAGGTGTGTCCCGCGCGCTCATATGACCTTATGCAGTTGCGAGCGCCGTAAAACCCTATACTAAACAAACAAACAACACAGTTTGTCTCCATCAATCCATAATCAGCCAGAAGGGGCTCTCGTGGCCTATACTAGGGATTAAGGTGTTTGCCTCTAAATCAATCGAATACGGATAACGACGGAAAGCTTTTTTCTTCAAAAACGTATTTTCTCCTTTCACATCCTTTCCTACTCTCAAACAATGTTCTGTAGTCTGCTTTCGTCTCCACTCTCTGCCCCCACCTCCTCACGTCCTCCTTTGCCTCATCCTCGGGGCTCCTGATTCTTTCTGCAGCCTTTCTCCTGCTACTCCTTGGCTCCTTCTTACTCTTACTGCTCTTTTTCATTTTCAGCCACACCCCTGATCTTCTGGTAGGAAAGATCTACACCTAGCCTTCACGGACAAGGGCGAAAAATCTCGAAAGTCTCGTGTGTAAATTGTTCACGTTCAATATCCCTCGTTGGTCCAAAATGTATCAGAGTAGGCTTCGGCCGCCACCCAGACAAAATTCAAGATTTCCTACCAACCGAAAATGCTGAATAAAGTCCTGCGCGTTCGTGTGGCCTTATGCAGTTGCGAGTGCGGCAAAACACTTACCAAAATAAATAAATAAATAAACAAATAAATACCTATAAATCAGCCAGAATCTCCGCGTTTGTGGTGTAGCGGTTAGGCTCTGCGCTGTCGCACACAGAAGACCAAGTTTGATCACCTGGTCGTGAGAATTAAATGGTCTAAATAACGTCAAGGGAGGCCTAAAACACCTAAATTAAAAATAAATTAAAAATAACAACAACAACAATTAATAATAATAATAATAATAATAATAATA
>NW_004797879.1:326234-327497 GCF_000002075.1 Aplysia californica | reverse complement strand
CCCACCCAATCTGGTGCAACATCAAAGAAGCCGCTCCCTTGGCGTCATGCCTTCAGTTCTCCTGCTGGAAAATATCTACTCGTAGCTTCGCCACATATCTGTGGCTGGACTGAGAACCCTTCGATGTCGAGCAGATTGCTCGTTTTATCGGGAAGTTGACAGGATACCCGCCATTCTTTCGATAGCCTACAGTTTGTCTATCAATGAACTGTACGTGTAGAGGGGCCTTAACAAATCTCGTAGTAAGTGACCAATGCTCAGGCATTCTTGTGTTTATGGTGTTGTGATTGTTTTGGTTATCGCTCGAAGCAAACTGTTTTATTTCGCTGATAATCTTAATCCCGAGTCTGACTCATTGAAACATGAGTTCTGTAATTCAATTAAAATTTCATATTAATAAACGAAGACAAAGAGGACACATAGCGTATATATGGACGGAAGCAAACAATTAGTTTTTGTAAGACCTAAACAAAACAATTTCATTATTACAAATTCAGTGTCAATGTTTGGAACAAATCGGTATGTTCTATCAAAAAAAAATTCCTAAGAGCCGTTCTATTTTTACGATGGACGGTCTATAGTATTCACAGCATGCATGTTTGGGCTTTTGCTTTTTGAAAGAGTTGGAAAAAATTGAATTTCCCGATCTCCATGATTTTTGTGTCCACCTTTGTAAAGATGCCCCAGTACGAATAATGAGCTGTTTGTCGCATTCAGCACTCACAAAATGTTCCTTAATTAAGAGAGCTCACAGACGAATCTCATCGCATAATGACAGGGAATGTTGTTGGCTTCTCGTGTGTCTCTCATGATTTCCACACAAAACTCGGCTCCGGGACTGGGCTGCCCTGTGGAACCAAACCAGGCTTTATCAATATTGAAGTCAGAGAAATACAATCAAAGGGGGGGGGGGGAGCTGGTCTCTGAAATGGGAAGTGTATTTTGCTCTGTGATGTATTGTTTCTGGAATTCAAAGTACAAACAGCTCTGTCACACATGGCTTCAAGGAACAATTTCCTCTCTATTAAAAACCAAGTGCTGTAGTGTAAGCCAAGCTGGCCCTGTTTTCCTTTTGGGTATAGCTCGATCGTCCAACACATAAACATCATAGTTTTCTTTTATGCTGTTGTTGTTGTTGTTTTTTGTTGTTTTTGTTTGTTTGTTGTTGTTTGTTTGGGTGTTGTTGTTTTGTTTTTGTTTTTGGGGGGGTTGTTTGTTTGTTGTTTTTTGCATTGTTGTTTTGGGGTTGGGGTTGTTTTTGTT
>NW_004797879.1:322221-326134 GCF_000002075.1 Aplysia californica | reverse complement strand
GGGGAGAGGAGCTGTCAATAACTTTTTAAAATTCAATTTACATTGAGCCTTGGGATGTTAAAAGTAATACAATTCTGATTGATCTTTTTAAGTAATTTTTTTTCAACTTTATATGGTAATGTGAAAGGGCACTTCTCCACACGGCTGGTTTTTTCTGCGCGTCCATTTGAGATTGCGGTCGTATTTACTGTATTGTTCTGGAACAAACTTCTTTTTGAACTCAGTTTTATTGGAAACGTTTTGAAAATCAAGGAATTGCGCACAAGCATGGAACCACATAGAAAGAGAAGGAAAAAGAATAATATTCTGTTATACTTTGACATGGAATATTGGGAACTTTGGCGCAGTGTAAGTCATCACACTTTTAAACACAATGACTCAATTTATCATTTTCTTTTAAAGACAAAGATAAAACATTGCTTACTAATAATACTCGGGCCCGAACCATTTACTTACAGTTTATCAAGACAAATTTATTCAAGATTACAAGTAAAGGTTTGGTGCAAATTGGTGTGCAGGCCATCAACATTTTTTTTTCTTTTGTTGGACGAGCTATACATACAACCTTCTTTAGATGGATTTTTTTTTGTCTTACTCAAGAATATCCCTCCCGAACCAAATGACCACCCAATGATCACTCACATTAACGCCGTGCCTCTCATTAAGGTCAGTGCAATTCCACATTCGTCCAAATTGATTACACCGGGTTTCCTGATAAATTCATAAAATTCTTACTTTAGTAAGAGTTTTACGGCACTTTCTACACAATCAGATCGTATGAGGAGAGCCGGAGATTATGGGTGTTTCAAGCTAGAAAGTAACAAACACCAAAACGAAGGATGAGATGCAAAAAACGATAGACGTTTGAAAAGAAGGAAGGAGCAAACCGCACCAGAGCACCCGTCAACCACCCACTGCGCTTGTCTGTCTTCCCAGGATACAGGGGGTTCTCGTGGTCTAGAGGTTACGGTATTTGCCTCTCATTCAAGGGGTCCCAGTTTCGGAACCTGACAGCACGGAAAATTTTCTTCTCTCAAATGTTTTCCTTTCTTCTCTTTTCCTGCTTTCTAATCATGTTCTGGCGTCTGCTTTAGGCCCCACTTTCTCCCCCCCCCCCCCCCTTTTTGCCCCCTACTCCTGGCTCCTGATTCTTTTTGCAGCCTTTCTACTGCTACTCTTTGGCTCCTTCTTACTTCTGTCTTTCAACCATACCCCTGATCTGGAGGTAGGTGAGATCTAACACATTGCCTTTTCGGTAAGGGGAAAAAAATCTTGGAGGTCACGTGTGCAAGTTGTGCAAGTTAAAGATCCCTTGGTGGTCCAAAATCGATAAGAGTAAGCTCCGGCCGCCGCCTTGGCAAAATTCAAAATCAATTCCTACCAAACTGAAAAGGTTTATTGTGTCCTGAAGGCTCATATGACCTTATGCCGTTGCTAGCGCCGTAAAACACTTACCAAAGAATTAAAGATAAAAGTTCGAAGCCGAGATGTGTGTAACCCTTTAAACAGAAATATTTTATTTATGGATGGTAAGCGAGTGCTCTGGTGTAGTTTGCTCCATCTTTCCTTCCAATCACCTATCGTCATTATTTCTCCACTTTTTAAAAAATATCTCTTTCGTAACATCTCTAGCCTTCAGCACTTGGGCCTATTTGACCTCATTGTGTTGTAGGTGCTCTAAAAAATAAAACTCTTGCTAAGTTTTACAAGTACAAATACAAGCGCGCAACATATTACTTGCCTTGCAGGAAAATCAGATCCCACATAGCTTTTGTAGGTTTTGATTTGTCATCAATCCAGTAATAATCAGGGAACGTTTCAGCCACAAGACCAATGTGGATTCTACTTTGGATCTCTCCCACAATATCCTGAATAATGGCGAACTTTTCCTTCGTTTTTATCGTTGTCAAATGACCGCCGAAACCTGTGCATGAAATGGGAATATTTCTTTTAAAGCAATACATTGGTATGCAAGATTGTTTTTTTTTTTTTTGGTTTTTTTTTTTTTTCAAAAGCCCAAAGCGAAACCAACAGAATATATAAATTTTGAGAAAAAAAACAAAAGAGTAAACGTTATCTCTCCACCCACAATAATCGTCACTGAAACTCTACCAGAAACAAGAGAGGGACAGAGAGAGATAGAGAGACACACACACACGCACAGAGAGAGAGAGAGAGAGAGAGAGAGAGAGAGAGAGAGAGAGAGAGAGAGAGAGAGATGGAGAGAGGGAGAGAGAGAGAGAAAGAAAGATCGAAATAGAGAGAGAGAAAGAGAGAGAGAGAGAAAGAGAGAGAGAGAGACAGAGGGAGAGAGAGAGAGAGAGAAAGAGAAAGAGGGAGAGAGAAAGAAAGATCGAGATAGAGAGAGAGAGAAAGAGAGAGAGAAAGAGAGACAGAGAGAGAGAGACAGAGAGAGAGAGAGAGAGAGAGAGAGAGAGAGAGAGAGAGAGAGAAGAGGGAGGGGAGAAGATGAAATAGCAAAAATGATATGAAGTCATATTTAATGGACCTGTGCGTGCGTCCTTGCATGTTTGTATGGCCAGGTATTATGATTATGCTGGCTCGATTGGGTACTTATTGGAAGAAGAGGTAATTTCTAAAGGCCCAGTTACACGTAACGATAAATTGTACAAAAACTGGACGATATAGCGATCATGCGATAAAATATTAGATGTAACCACAAAATTGTGCAAAATTTGGACGATTGAACGATGGTTTGGAGACTCGGTCGAGAAATCAAGCGCTGCTTGATATTTTCCGTGCGATCACGGTCACACTTGAGGGAGATGCGCTGTGACGTAGATTCACTTTGAAATTTGCCGCCGCGCAGAACTAAACTCAGGACTCAAAATTTGTAAAATAAGTATCGTAGGTAAGAAGCAGGAGCGGCTCGAGGGTCTAAAAAGTCTATTAAGCTCTCGGAGGCTGAAGATTGTCAAGGGCATAATAACTGAGATGGTGCATAATTTTAGGATCTTTGGGTTGGTGAGGGAGGACCTCGTGCTTTTATTTTCATTCTTTTTACTTATCGCTTTGATTTCTAGAACTTAAAATCTGTTTGTTAGCGAAACATCAAATTCGCTCATACTGCATGAGAACTGAACACTCCAGCAATAACTTCCACCACTCCACTACAAACCATTCAATGGCACAACCTATAGGACGTGATTTAAGTCACGTTCACCTCCCTCAGCTTCACGGTTACAGAGTAACTTGAAATAGTGGCAAGACGATGAACCAATCATAATTCACTTGAGCACTCCGCTGGATTGCTCCGAGGCTCACCTACTTTTGGCATTGAATAGGGTACAGTCTATCGCGTTTATGTTTAGACTGCCTTTTGTGGGCTATGTATCGGCACTATTCGACATTTTGAGATGTGCCAGCTTTTTAATATTAATGTACTGCCAAACTCGCTACGAGTGTCGCCATCTCTTGGGTTATCCCAAAGAGCGATTTATAGGTCAGGTTACCAGTGTTGAATATCCTATTGTTTTAAGTTAAAGCGTGTGGACTTTGGCATGGCATAGTAGATGTTTTACGGCGCTATAGACACAGAAATGACAGTTACGGCGCCAGCGAGGACCTTGTTTTGATATTATATTTGGTTATTGCTTGTTTCTTGCTTCTTCTATTTTATGTTTGTGGATGCTTTATGTAATAGAATATTTTAAAAATTTGGGCGGCACTGCACGACCGTGCTCTATGGACGAACCGCGCCTGGTAAGAAGTGATTTCAGATTCGGAATCAGCGTTTCAAAATAAGCATAATTGCTCACGGAGAACCTGATTTTGGTGCGTTATTATATATATTTTAGCAATGTTATTATTTAGTTGATCGTCAAGGGTGAAGCTGTGCATTGCTAAATCAAAATGTACAGGGTTAAGGGTGGGGGGGGGGAAGGGAGACAGA
>NW_004797879.1:320757-322121 GCF_000002075.1 Aplysia californica | reverse complement strand
GGGGGGCTCTCGTGATCTAGAGGCACTGTGTTCGCCTTTCATTCATTAGGTCCAGAGCTCGAAATCTTCACATAGAGTGCAGGCAAATCGCTGTTGTCGCAAAGAGACATGGTGGCTTTATGACGAGGAATCTCCTCAATCGAAAGAAAACTTAATGATAGATTGGAACATGTAAACAAACAACACAGTTCGATAAAACAGACAGTTCTCTCAAAAGACGAATCTGATACAATTTATCGTTGCGTGTAACCGGGGCTTGACAAATAGACATACACGACAGACAGGCACCACAGACAGACAGGCAGACAGGCAGACACGACAGAGAGACAGACAGACAGGCAGACAGACAGGGAGACAGACAGACTCACACACAGACAGACACACAGACAAACAGACAGCCATGACACGAACCGTTGCAGATGTTCTCGGCTGTTGGTCCATCAGCTGTGACGTCTGATATCCAGAGGCAAGCCCTGACGCTGCCATGTGCTCGAATCTGAAACCCTGGAGTGAGGTAGCAGGGGGCGATGAAGTCAACGTTCCCTTTGGGGTGGGTAACTGGACGTGGAAAGATACGAATATTTTCTGGGTTAGCGTTATTCCATTGTCCGATTCCGAAGTTCGGCAGTGTTCTGTTTTTGTTGCTTGTGCGCCACAGTCGATTCTGCTTCAGAGAAGAACAACTATCAAAATATCAAGATAAAGACACTTAACGAAAGTTTTCTAAGGCTATCAATAACAATAGCAAAAACAATAACAATGGTAACAACAGCAAGGACAAGAGCAGCAGCAACAGCAGCAGCAGCAACAGCAGCAGCAGCAACAGCAGCAGCAGCAACAGCAACAGCAACAGAAACTTCAGCAGCAACAGAATAATACTACAACAGCTAATACTACAAGACAGTTTCTTAAAAACAATACAACCGATGTCATGGAATGATGGTCTGCTATTAGTCCAAACGCGGATATCCGGGGAACTCTTTAAGTAAGTGTCTCGTCCAGGTGACTCAAAATAACCCCTGTAAACCAACACGACTTCACAACTTTTTTCTGAATATCATGCACAAAATTTGTTTTAGAATGTTGTAGTTTGGAAACAGATGTAATTCATTTAACAGGATTTTTTTTCTGAAATAGAATTCATTAAAAAAAGAAACTTATTTTCGAAAACGGAAATGGTTTTAAAAGAACACCCATAAAAGCGAAATGTACCAATTTTAAAATAGCGTAAGGAAAGTCATGAAACGATTAGTTTGCTTTTTCTTTTTCTTTCTTTTCTTTTTAAAAATTGATTTTTCCACCCTCGCATCATTTAAACATTAAACATTTTTTTTCTTTTCTCTTACAGAGACAACCCTCCCCCC
>NW_004797879.1:308584-320657 GCF_000002075.1 Aplysia californica | reverse complement strand
CACACACACACACACGCACACACACTTTTTCTAGGGTTCAAGAACCACTGCTCTACGTGTTCTCCATTGAATTCCTTACAATTTTAACGCGTCGTTCGTAATGTTAAGTGGTGGCCAAACACAAAGACCCGTCAAACCATTAGTGCTCAAAGCCACACACACTGTATACCGCATGGGGTGGCTTTTAGAGATATTAGTGGTGGGGGAAGGGGTGCCCAATTCGCAGCATATGTGGGGTTAACATATCCTGAAAGGTGAAGGTGACAATGGGCTTTCCCAAGGAATCAATTGTCATCGAGGAAATGTTCACACTTTTCAAGACGATAGAGGAATCATGAACACATCTTCTGATCCATGTCAGCCTAGTGAACACGGAAAATGACGCTTTTGTACGGAATATTCTACCTTGAGAATACATACGGGCTGTTGAGGTATAGGCAAGTCTTCGTTTGCGGGCACCATCTGAGGACAGACGTCTGATGTGACACAGCTACTAAACTCTGTACTCTGATGACTTTTAAAGAGGGTGGGAATGGTGACCTGAAGTGGTCGTTTTGTCTGGGACTTTTTAGTTCTGATTTTCTACAGGTCCTAAGGGACGGAACCCATGACATTAAAGAAGGCCTTGAGGGCACTTTAACATTATTTCCGTACCTTTGTGCGAAATTTACGAAATGAGTTGATGGCAAGGTAATGTTCAAAACAAAAAGGTCTTTGCTAGTAACTATTATCTCAGCAAGCAAGGGAGACTTGAGAAAAACAATATCTGTAAACTTCTATTGGCCTGTTATAAAACTGCAGCTTACAACATGGTGAAACCGTTGGCACTTTTAGTGGTAGGCCTAACTTTGGCGTCATGCTACCAAAACATGGTGACACTACTGAAAATGGGCTGTTATTTACGTGCGTTATGTAGACAAAAGCTATGTTGTAGAATAATCTAAAATGAATATCAGTCAAATTTCTTTTGACTTCCAAGTATTGTGTATAAATTTGAAATGCAAAGCTTCAGAGTGAAGGAGAATATTTTAACAAAAAAAGTTATATAAAGTTCTTTGGGGCCAACCTGTACATGGAATGGTGTCGTCAAGATGACAATAGTAAACCCAACAAGGTCCATACCAAAGCAATCGGTCAACTTCACTTACCATATAGCTGTGCACACAAATGCTGATCTTTTTTAAAAAAATTTAAAAAATTATTATTATGTATTATCATTTTTTTCTGTTTCTGAAAATTGATTATTTCGGTACGGTAGAACAATTTGCAAAATACGCCGTATCGTCTTCTGAATTACTGTCTTAGTAACAATGATAATACATAACAAGATGGGCCACTCAGCCCAAAAAGTGTCCGCAGGAAGTATGCTCTTTGCTTCAGATGGCGCTGCAGTCTGTTTTGAAGCTCTCTTTCGTTTTTCCAGAAGAAGAATAGGAATAGCACCTCCTTGCGTGCGCAGATCGACTGCTGTTCATCAGCAGTTCGGGTACGTTCAGTGCGGAGTTTTAGTTTTTTTTATATTTTAATGACCTCTCGCCTTTCATTCTAAAGTCAAATTAAACAAAGAAAACCATCACCCTTTCCTCCGGAAGAGGTTTTTTGTCAGCGTAACCATTAAAAAAAAGCGTTCTTCCGAAATTTATCCCAAAACTTGCTAGTTTCACTTTGATTTTTTAAAACTCAAGTAGGGTAACTCTGTTCGCAAAGAGTGCGCTTTTGTGAAGAGGGCGCCACCAAATTTGGAGGACACTTTTTTAATTGGCTCAAAGAGAGAAGTGGCCCATCTTGTTATGTACTGTTAGTAACCCCATTTGCTCAATAGTTTTGGATACCTTTAAACATAGATTTTTGTGTCTTAATCGTCATTCAATGTAAATTCACGTGTCATGAAACACTTTCGTATTTCCATTTCTTCACGTGTTTCTTTTGAGCAAAATGTAAGTGTCAAGTCAAATTATATTGCTTCTGAGTGTATTATCATTATTATCATTATTATTATTATTATTATTATTATTATTATTATTATTATTATTATTATTATTATTATCATTATCAGTATTATCGTCAACATTATCATCAACATTATGATTATATATAATTATTATTTTAATTATCATTATTATTATTATTATTATTATTATTATTATTATTATTGTTGTTGTTGTTGTTGTTGTTGTTATTTAATAATTGCTTCAGATCTACCCCAACCCTTATCACACAGTACAGTACGATCTTACCCAGTCTGCACAAGTGTGTCTTCTCATCGTAATCAAAACCGTTACAACCATTGTTCGACGAGGCGCACACCACAGCACAGTCCAATTGGGAACGTGTCATGAGCTCTTGCCCTTCTTTTTGCACACTCTTTAAAGATGCTGGCGTCATTTTGGTGAAGCTTCTGGATTTGACTTCCATAGGGGATAAATTGCCTGCCTTGAACTTGAACAGAACTGAGGGTACAGACGAGTAAAAGTAAAGTTGTTCCCGCATCCGATCCGGACATTGGGGATTGCCTTGTTAGTGAAACAACTTCCTGGGCCCTCGGCATATAGTGGTAGGGGGAGGGGGGGGCAGAAAAGTACAGTAAAGAAAACCAATTGTTAAAAACAGAAAAGAAACCCTTCCGGGGAACAGCAGTTGTGTCCTTAACGAATCCCTCGTCTTGACGATATTGACCATAGAGTCGACTTCAATGCTTTTGTCAAGACTTTTGAATTTTTGCAGATTAAGCTGGAATTGTGAATGAAAACAATGTTTCAATAGGATATTGACTGCAGTGGTAGCATTCAAAATACAGACTCTACTTTAAAAGTCTTGTTGTTTCGACTCATAATTATTTTATTTAATTAAGGAAGTGAACAGGTTCTGGCTTTTTTAAAATGAATGAACAGGTCTAGAGTGCCATGGATTTAATTCAATGCTCTTTTTAACGCAGTCCAAAGGTACATCAACAAAGATATTAGTTGGAGAGGCTAAGAACTCTTTTTTAAAAATAAATAAATAATATATATATATTATTGTATAACGCCCCCTCGAGGATTCAAAGCAGGGCCATCCACACTATTGCCCAGCGTTTAATAATAACAACTGACGTGTCGACACTCACGTGAATTGTTCTAAATCTTAAGATTTTTTCCTGTCAGAAACCTTTAAGGGACCAGTGCTCAAAGTGTGAATGGTTAATCTTGAGGTCAAATTGAACCCAAAAAAGGTTAACAGACTAGAGACGTTTTGATTCGAAATGTACCCGACAAAAAAAAAATGAAACAAAAAAATAAGCATGATTCTGTAAAACGAAGAGAAATTACACAGCGGTTGGGGGGTTGCACAATTTGCCATAAAAGTGAATTATTGATTGTGTATGGAGTATATAAACTCCAGTCTATTTTCACTTCGGTTTACAACATAATAATTTTAATAGAAGTTTGACTTTATCTCAGGTAAATTTATAAATTCAGATTTTGCAATTGAAATGAGAGTTAAAATACAACGATGTGCCTATATATTGTGGTTTTAGAACATAATATCTTAACCTATTTTAGCAAAGTCACCATTTTTTCCTGTTCCAGGAGATGTACAAAAGTGATCCAACACCATAAATCTACTTTCTTTTTTCCTTATGTTTTTGTTGTGAATCTGCAGCTTACCATGGAACATGTCAGTTAAACATACAAAAAGCTTTTTCATTACTTGTATTTCAGTGCAAAATTGATGATAATCACAGTGTTGTGCAATTTTACTCTCTTTTATTTTTACGATAAACGTGGTTTACAATTATAAATGTTGTGGCATGTAGAATAAATGATGGAAATAAAACATTCTGATGATGAAAAACAAATACAAGGAAATGTAAACAATGAACGAGAGAGTGATCGAGGACACAGCTACTCAGCTGGCGAATAATCGTTACCTCAATAAATTCACCTGACAGATGGGAAGTTTACAAAAATAGAATACTTACTGCCAGCAATAAACAAAGCAATAACGCTGTGCTTCATCCTGCTAACAGTACACCGAAGTACTACCGCTGACACGTCTCTATGTGGATGAAAAAACTCCCAGGATAACTGGAGGATGGCGACGTTGAATTGTTATTACGAGCGAATCTTTAGCCTGCTCGATTTCCCTTCGGGCAAGACAAACTGAGAGAATGAAAACTGCGCGGATCAAGGAGACGGTATTATGGTTTTTGGCCTTTTTTCAAATTTATGAGAAAAGGTCTAGAGAGTTGGGGTTTTTTGTTTTGTTTTTTTGTTTGTGTGTGTGTGGAAGGGAGGGTAGTGCTGAAGAGTGATTGAACAGTAACTAACGGTGAAAAGGAACATAGGCGTGTACAAAAGGTTTTGTTTCTTGTGCCTGGGCGCTATGTAAGCAGATATTGACATAATGCAAATTGCAACGGGGTTGGAGGGGGGGCATAGATAGAAAGAGAGTGAGTGAGAGAAAAAGAGAGTGAGAGCGCGAGAGAAAAAGCGAATGAGAGAGAGAGAGAGAGAGAGAGAGAGAGAGAGAGAGAGAGAGAGAGAGAGAGAGAGAGAGAGAGAGAGAGAACGAGAGAGAGGGGGATGGAGTGGAGGTAGGCCAGGAGAAAGAGGTGAGGGGGGGAGAATTTTAGGGCAAAAGGTCATCAACCAAACACACTGTCAAGAAAGGTCAAAAACTGGACTATGTTCATATTCTTTAAACTGAATATCAATAATGTTTTATAAGCAATATAGGACGGGTTGGTAATAGCACAAAAACGAAAAAGATAGAAAAAGTGTAACAATCTCAAACCACAACCTTAAAATCCAATAACCGAAATTCCAAAGAATTTATTCTTCTCGGAGCTTATTCATCAACATCATCCGGTGCCTTGCCGGCTGGCGTGAACGATCATGAACTTCCACTTCACTCTGTCTTGCGTTGCAGCAATGGTGTCTGATGTTCTTGCTGCTCCTAGCCATGTTGTCATCTTGTCCAGTATCTTTTCCCTCTGTCTGTCTCTGCCTCTCTTTCCATCAAACTTGCCTGTAGTTACTATATTCTCCAATGTTTCTTTCCGCATTGTGTGTCCGAAGAAATTTGCCTGCAGCTTTCTTATATTCATCATAAGCTGTCTTCTATAATTTGCTTCAACCAAGATTTCTTCATTTGTTTTTCTAGCTGTCCATGGGATACGTAGCATGCGTCTTATGAACCACAACTCTGTCGCCACAATTGTTCTTTCCAGGTGTGTATTGATTGTCCACGCTTCGCACCAGTGTAATAGGATTGGCTCAATATAACTTGTCAGTACCCTTTTTCTCGTTTCCAGTTACAGATTGATGTTTGTTAATATCTGTTTCATTTTGTGGAAGGTTGCTTTTGCTTGGAAAATGCGGCTTTTAATTTCGGTGTGACATCTACCATCTGAAGATAATAATAATGGTCCCCAAATTTTTTTAATGTTGTACTTGCTTGAGGGTGGTATCATTGATTTTGATATTGCATGTTGGGGTTGGAGTTTTTCTGCTTATCACCATTGTTTCGGATTTCTTGATGTTATGGCTTAAGCCCATGTTGTCACTCTCTTGTACGATGACATTTAATTATTCTGCAGGTGTTTTTCATCTTCTGCTATTAGGACTGTGTCGTCTGCATATCTTAGATTGTTTATATTATGTCCCCCTATCGAGATACCTGGCATTTCTTCTATGTGTCTCATAGTATTTTCACTATACAGGGAGAACAAGTCTGGAGAAAGTACACATCCTTGTCTGACTCCTCTTTTACTTTTAATCTACATGTATTTGCTGATGTTGTTTTCTATTCTCAAAGCAGCAGTTTGATCCCAGTACATGTTCTTGATAATCCTTAAGTCTTTCCCGTCCATATTGAGGACTTCCAGAATGTCGATGATCTTGTCGTGCCTAACTTTGCCGAATGCCTTGGTGTAGTCTATAAAACATAAATGAAGATCTTTCTGAACTTCTAGAGAACGTTATATTGTTGTTCTGATGACATATGTGGCATCTACAATGCCTTTGCCTGCAATAAATCCACACTGTTCTTGGACTATTTCTGGAAGAATTTTATTTCGTATTCTCATCATAATTATTCTGAGTAGTATTTTTGTTTTGTGGCTCATGAGGCTGATGGTACGATGAGTTTCACAGTCGTTTGCATTAGGTTTGTTTGGTAAAGCTAAGAGGATAGATTTGACAAGTCTGATTGAATATGTCCAGTGTCATACATGTTGTTAAGAAGTGTTGTCAGTGTGATGATTCCAAAGTCTTCTAAAGCTTTAACCATCTCTGTGGTACTGTTGTCCGATCCTGCAGCTTTCCCATTCTTCATTTTTCGTAGTGCCTTGATAACTTCTTCTTTCATGATTGGTGGGCCCTCGTTGTTATTTTCCACTCTTCTTTGCTCATCTCTTTTGTCATTGTACAGGTCACCGATATATTCTGTCCAACGTTCTAGTATCTTGTCTTTGTCTATGATGATATTCCCATCCTTTGATTTGAGGCATCCTGTTGATCTAAGTGTTCTTGTATGGCACACTTCTTTTAATTTTTCTGTGTTCTTTTGAGTTCGCATTGGAATGACTTTCCATTTCCTCACATTCTTCTTTTAACCAGGTCTCTTTTGCTAGATTACATTTGTGTCTGACTTCTTTATGAAGATTCACATATTTTTCCAGATGGTTTTTATTTGCCCTTCGTTCCTCCATAAGATTAAGAATTTCTTCAGTCATCCACTTCTTCTTTGCTTTTGTTGTCCTTTCTGGTATGGCGTCTTTTTCAGCCTCATTTATAAATGTTTTAAGCTGTTCCTTGTGTTGTTCTATGTTTTGTATTTCTTCTAAGGGGCCGAATTTGTTCTGTGGAGTTATTCTGAATTTATCTTGTTTTTCTTTGTTTGACTGTTGTAATGCCATGTTTAGTTTCATATTCTTGTTCTTGCTCATGTGTGTTCTTTTCAATCAGATTCTAAATTTTCCCCACTACGGGTACATGGTCACTGTAACAGTCTGCTCCTTGGCGCGTTTTGACATTTAGCATCCCGTTTTTATATCTTTTCTTGATCATGATATAGTCGATCTGGTTGCGAGCGCTGTCTCCAGGACTCTTCCAGGTCCATAATCTTCTTAGTGGTTATTCATACCAAGTGTTTCCAATAATCATGTCATTCAGGATGGCCTATTCTATCAGTTTTTCTCCTCTTTCATTTCTGGTTCCCAGTCCATATGGACCCACTGTGTCTTCATGTCTTGTTGTTCCCACTTTTGCTTTAAAATCTCCAATGACAATGACAATATCTTTTGTGATTTACAATGTGTCTTTGTTTGGCTCATTTCATCCTAAAACTTCTCTATTTCTTCTTCTGTGCCTTCTGTGGTTGTCACATACGCTTGGATGCTGGTTGTATCGAAGGGTGATCCTTTCAGTCTCACCAGCATAACTCTGTCTGATATTGTCAGGTACCCCTTAAGTGTCTTCGATGTTGGCATGCCCATGATGACCGCTACTCCTCTTTCATGTTTGTCGCCTCCTGAGTAAATGATTTTTATAGCTGTTGACAATATGCTGAGAGCTCCTGTCCACCGTACTTCACATAAACCCATGATGTTAACATTCATTCTCTTCATTTCTTTCTTGATGTTGTCCAGTTTTCCGTTCTCTAGCATTCTTCTCACATTCCAGGTTGCTATGTTTCATTTTGATTTTTCCTTTTGTGAGCTGTATCTTGATGACGATCTGGTGTCACCTGCTGTTCATGACTGACTCTACCGGACGAGGCAGCTCTTACAATATCTCCTCTCCCCTCTGCAACATCAGATGACGAACTTTGTAGTTTATTTGTGACTTTTTTCAATGACAAAATTAATACCATACGCTCTTCTCTCGACCTAGAGCCAAATGGAAATTTGGAATTTTCAGAATTTACTGGACAAATAGTAGATTCTTTTAGTCCAGTTACAAATAGTGATATTTTAAATTGTATTAATGGGTCAACCATAAAAACATGCGACCTTGACCCAATGCCTGCTCATGTATTCAAAACCTGTATTGATATTGTCCTACCTCACATTACTCAGATAGTGAATATGTCACTTGCCACTGGCACAGTACCTAATACTTTCAAACAAGCTATTGTAAAACCTTTATTGAAAAAACCCGGGCTTGATAAAAATGAATTTAAAAACTATCGACCAGTTTCGAATTTGCAATTTGTCTCAAAAATTCTAGAGAAGTTTGTTTTAAGTCAAGTTTTGTCTCACATGAGAAAAAATGGTCTTGAGGAAATTTACCAATCTGCCTATAAAACTCATCATAGTACCGAAACTGCGCTTTTAAAAGTAACGTCTGATTTATTGGATTCCATTGATAGCAAAAACATCTGTCTTTTAACTCTTTTGGATCTGTCCGCAGCTTTTGACACAATTGACCATGCTATTCTACTCACAAGACTTGAGCGCTCATTTGGCTTATCGGGTACTGTGCTTTCATGGTTTAAGTCATATTTACTAGAAAGAGTTCAGTCAGTGCAAATTAAAAATAGCTTTTCAAAGCAGGTCAGGCTCGATTATGGAGTTCCACAGGGGTCCGTTCTTGGACCAGTGCTCTTTACACTATATACACAGCCCTTAGCAAGCATTTTACAAAATCATGGATTGAATTATCATTCTTATGCCGATGATTCCCAAATGTATGTTAATGGCACCATTCAAGATCTACCAAACATGATTTCCATCACTAAACAATGTTTTTATGAAATCAAAAAGTGGATGACAGTAAACAAATTGAAACTAAACGAAGAAAAGACAGACATCATTCTTATAAAAAATCCACGATTAAATAAAGATCTGGAAAGTGTCAACTTTGATTTATATGGGCATATGACATCTAGTAAAGAAGTTGTCAGGAATCTCGGTGTATATATTGACCACCACTTATCAATGGGCTCGTTTGTAGGATCTCTGTCCAAATCCCTTTATTTTCAGCTGAGAAGGATAGGCCTAGTTCGAAAGTACTTAAGCGAAGAGACCACAAAAACACTGGTAACATCTCTTATCCTATCTAGATTAGACTATTGTAACTCACTCCTGGCAGGTCTGAACAACAAATATTTGAATCGTTTACAAGTAATTCAAAACAATGCCGCTAGACTGATAACAAGATCTAAAAAACGAGACCATGTCACTCCATTATTAAAAGAACTGCATTGGCTCCCTGTAAAAGAACGAATAATATTTAAAATCTGCGTCATGTGTTTCAAATGTGTAAATAAAACTGCTCCTTTTTATCTACAAGAACTTATCAGTATATATAAACCAGGGAGAAACCTAAGATCATCGAACGATAACACCCTACTTGTGACACCTGTAAAATCATACAAATCATATGGAGAGAGATCTTTCTCATATCTTGGTCCATTTATGTGGAACAGATTACCCATGAAACTAAGACAAATAAGAACACTTGATAGCTTCAAAAGACATCTTAAACATTTTCTGTTCCTACAGGCCTATCCTTCATAAGCTTTTAACGTTATCTTTCATTACATTTGTTCTTTTCCTATGTCTGGATGAAAATAGTCTCTGTGTGTGTGTGTGTGTGTGTGTGTGTGTGTGTGTGTGTGTGTGTGTGTGTGTGTATGTGTGTGTGTGTGTGTGTGCATTAATGTATATTGCTTGAGAAGAAAGGAAGTAGTAAGAAAGGTTTTTGAAAAATGGGTATTCCAATGTAAAGCGCATTGAGCTACTTTTTTTGGAAATGCGCTCTATAAATGTTATATATTATTATTATTTATTATTATTAGTGTGCCAATCCCAGGCATAGCCAGTGTATTGTAGCACTCTTTTAACTGTTCATTTTTATTAAAGTGGAAGTTGCATTTACTCACTCAATAAAGTGCTCACAAAAATATCATATTAATGTTCTTTGCAATTTTGAAAGGGTTGGAATGTGGAATTTGATGTTGTTGTTTTGTTGTTGTTGTTGTTTTTGTTTTGTTTTTTGTTGTTGTTTTTTTTTGGGGGGGGGGTAAAAAAAAGGGTGGTGGAGGTGCTGCTCTTTGATTGAACCTACTTGTTAAAATGTCCGTAATATTATAGGCTGCATATCAAGACACTCTGTTACATGTACAACATAATAATAATATTGTTCTTTTATACACAAAATAATATGCTGATAGTGTTATTGTTGTTGTTGTTGTTGTTGTTGTTGTTGTTGTTGTTGTTGTTGTTGTTGTTGTTGTTGTTGTTGTTATCGATCCAGCAACAACTGGGCTCTCGCCCTTCTGACCAATGCCATGTAGTGATAAGTGCAGGTTTGCTGCAGTTGCCATAATGTTCCATAGAGTGTGTTGTCAATGTTAGGTCTCGGAGGGAGAAGGGTAGCTTTGATGTCGTTTAGGGCTGTGCAGTGGAACAGGTGATGATCCACAGTCTCAAATGTATAGTCACACAAGGAACACATTGGGGGAAGTTCCGGGTTTATTCTGTTCAGGTGGAAGTTGAGCTGTATAGGTTCTCTTCGTAGGCGGAAGATCGTGGTCTGTTTCTTTCTCTGTATGTGGTTGATAGGATAGTGTTGTAAAATCTACTCCAACAGTATGAATTATGTACCACCACTAAAATGTCTACATTGAATCTTTTTAAAATTACTTTAATTATGTCCGCAGCTTTATACCACCAGGTGGTGTTATGGGAAGGAAAAGAAAGCTGAGCGTTTATCTTTTTAAAAAAATGGAATATGCTTTACGCCCCCATTGACACAAGTTAGACCATTTAGGAAGGGGGATGTTTAAGGACGGTCTCGTGGCCTACAGGTTAGAGAGTTCGCCTCTCATTTAAAGGTCCCGGTTCGAATGCGGGTAGCTACTGAAAAATGTTCTTCTCTAAAATTGTCTCCTTTCGTTCACCTCCTTTCCTGCTCTCTAGCTATATTCTGTCGTCTGCTTTCGTCTCCACTCTCTGACCCACCCCCCACCCCACCCCCTCACCCCTTTGCCCCCTCCTCTGGGCTCCTGGCTCTTTCTGCAGCCTTTCTACTGCTACTCCTTGGCTCCTTCTTACTGCTGTCTTTCAGCCACACTCCCGATCTTCTGGTAGGAAAGGTCTACACCTAGCCTTCTCGGAAGCAAGTATCTCTGGGGTTATCCATTTTTGTGGGGCTTTTCCGTTTGGTGAAGGTGCGTATACATCGGATGCTTTTTCAAACATCTCCCTCATTTTTTTCCACGTTTCTTCTGTATTTATTAGATTTTCAAGTACCTCAAGCTTGCTCTTGACATCTTAGGAACATTTCGTTTTCATTTCGTTATCAGTGCGCCGAAGGTCTTGCTGTAATTTTGGTAGTCTTTTGCTCTTCTTTAGTTTCTTCAGTTTGACTTTCGTACTAGACACAACTGGTATGTGATCATTTAAATAATCTGCCACTGGCTGTAACTTACATTAAGTTATTGGACTTTTAAAGAGTTTTTGTTAAGTGTGAAGTCTATTTGGTTGGGGTTTTTTAGCGTTGCCCCAGGACTTTTCCAGGTCCAGCATCTTCTTGGGTGGTTCTTGAACCAAGTGTTCATCACAGCAAATTTGTATTCTCGCCTCTGTCATTGGCAACATCAATTCCGAATGGCCCCACTGTCTACTCTATTCTGTCATTTCCTGTATTCGCATTGATCTCCCCATTATTATCTTGATATCCTATGAATTGTTCCATTGCTTTTTCAACGTGTTCATTGAGTGTCTTGTTTCTATCAAGCCTTTATCTGCGGAGCGTTTGGTGCATATGATTGGAGAATACGAATGTCAAATAGTTTTCCACTCAGTTTGACAACAATGATTATGTCATTAACTGCCCAGAAACCTTTAAGGGCCTTAGAGATTCCAGAGCCCAACATACTAACTACGCATCGATGATGTTCAGTTAAATAAAGTTGAGTAAATTCATCTGATTTATGTTCCAGGCTCCCTTCAATCTCATTTCAGAAAATCAAAGCATATTTAATTCAATTCATTTCATTTCTTTCTTTTTACGTTTTCCAGCGTTCTTTTCTGAAGCATCGTATGGGTGTTCCAAGCTCAACATTTTAATGTCCTTTTGTT
>NW_004797879.1:305409-307936 GCF_000002075.1 Aplysia californica | reverse complement strand
TTTATTTATTGTGTAAATTGCTCCCAACTGGAACATTTGTTTCACCCGTTATATCTTTGATGTTATCCTCATACAGACTGTCAAGAAGATTCCGTACGTTTTGGGTTCTCGTTACAAAGTTAGATCTAGTAGGATCTGCCATTTTGATCGCGCGCATATTAATTTCCATTCATAAAAAAGTGCCACAATTCACAGCTTCCCTCTTGGGGCGAAAACTAACAAGGTAAACCACTCTACTTTTGTTTTATAGCAGTCTACCTTAAAATGATACAAGTGATAAGGAATAATCATATGATTTTGTTCTTTCAGTCAAAAGTAATCAAACAAAAAGCTTTAAAAATTTATTTCTTGAAAACAAAAAGAAAAAAACCCACTGCGATGAAGGACATGCTAGAAGGACTCAGTGTGGAATGTAGGCCTGGAAAGACTCCATAACGCCTAACAGCTGGGTCAAATTCAATTCCATAAGCTCTTGTATGATCTGTAAACATAAAATCGACCGTTAAACCATCTACATGTCGCCATTACATTACAACAGATAGAAAACCAATTTTTTTAAACAGCTACAGTGAGACTCAAAGGTCAAATGTCATCCCGGTAAAAAAAAAAAAAACACGCACCTTCTCGTGCATTGTGTTCCTTTGTTGGATCATACTTAGAGAGGTCAATAGAGTGATGAGATTTTTACAACATGACTGGTCTATGTCGTGTTCTAATTAACTTAACTTCCTCGATAGTAACCTTGTCTGTCCATCTGATCCTGAGCAACTTCTTTGGACACTTATTAAAGAAAACCGGGATCCTCTATATGCAAGTCTGAGATGCATTCCACCTTACACATCCATACAATAAGACTGGCTTCTCATTTGAGTCGAAAATCCTCAGCTTTTTAAAAAGTTGTATCGCTTTTATAGTGAAGGTAAAAGTGCATGATCCCTTGATGGAACACTGTGCAGAAATGGGTTAAAGTTAGAGATAATTGCCTCTATGTAACTAATTAATTTGTTCGTTTGGCTCAATTTTATTTTTCATGTGCTCTTCTTATATTTAAATTTCTTATTCATTTTATCATCGTCTGTGATTGTTACCCCTTGATATTTGAATTGATGTACTTGTTCAATTTTCTCCCCGTCTATGATCATGTCTATTGTTTGCCAGTTGATTTTGATGATCCTTGTTTTTGTTTTGTTTTTTTAGCATTCCTGTCATACTGCTGTTCTCTTTCAGTACTTTCACAATTCTAGAGAGCTGTTCGTTAGTGTTTGCAAACAGGGCTGTATCATTTACGTATCTCCGGTTATTGATTACTCCTTGCAGGTCTTTAGATTCTGTAAAAGTAAACTGTGCAGGTGTCTAAAAGCTAGGGAAAGAGGACAAGCCTCGTCTCAACACTCAATAGATTTCAGTATACTTTGAGATATTTTGATAGCTATTTGGTTGAACTTGTGAGTCATTTAAAAAACATACCTTGCTGGGAGTACCGTACTGATAAAAAGAATGCGAAAAAAAATAACATGTGGCATCAGCGATATCTAAAACACAGTTTATCTTTGTTCCTGAAATCGGCACTCGTAATGCAATATTCAGGCTAACAACGAAACAAACAAACAAAAACCGAACTAACAAACAAACAGACAAACAAACAAACAAGAAAACGAAAACGAAAAGGTAAAGATGTAATACAGCATAGAGATATCTATATTTGTACTTTATTGATACTCAAAGGTTTTTGACACACATGTCGTAGTTAGACACGACGAACTACTTAATTAAGTCTTCTGAAAGAGCTAAACTTAGATGAAAGAGAATCTAAGAATTAAAAAAAATTCACTGGGACCAAAACTCAACAGTAAGCATTTGGGGAGAGTATAACAAAAATAAACAGGTTTGAAGAGGAGTCAGGTTATGTCCCTTGGCCACTTTAATATTCTGGTAAATTCTGGAGGTGTCATCTCTGACTCCGAGGTTGACGGGTAAAGACCCTCCATCTCTCCAGGTCGCGAGCTGCCGTTGCACATTCTGCCATATCCAGGCCAGTCCATCTTCCTATGTTGTCCATCCATGTTATTCTTTGCCTTCCTCTGGCTCTCCTGCCCCTAATATACTGTGAAACTATTCTCAGAAGTATGGAAGACGGCCCAAGTATTAAGTTAAAAATGAAAACGAGAAAATGTCAGTAACGTTAGATATGCCGATGACACAGTTGTATTTGCAGATTAAGAAAAGACTTCCCCTTATTTCTAGATAACTATACTGCTGGGGTGGAAAGTGAACGTAAGGGACTAATTCATTTTAAAAAACCAGAATGCGTGGTAATTTTTTTAAAGAGATAAAATGCCCAAATTAACACTTTTTTTGTACATCACATAATTTTTTTTTTTAATTTATTTGATTAAATTCATCCGAGCTCGGGCGACGCCTCGTTAATCAAGGCCCGCGCCATGCAGTGTCCCCCCAGGCTGCTGGTGAAAAGTTAGCTACTGGGAAGACAGAACAGTTTCGACTACTCCAGGTCAGGTCTTGCTGT
>NW_004797879.1:275766-301853 GCF_000002075.1 Aplysia californica | reverse complement strand
GGGGTGGGGTTAAAGTCCACTTAAAAACACACTTCTGCATGAATTTTACTGAAAACGTTCCAAAACTTTCAAGCTTAGGAAATCAACAAACTTTGGCCGTCATTTTAAAAAAAAGTTTAGTAAGGTTTTACGGCGCTCGCATCTACATAAGGTCATATGAGCGCCAAGGGATGGATGTCAACAGAGAAGTCGAAACGAAGAATCAGACTTACTCTGCTCACCTCTCGAACCTTAACAGCACAAAGTCTGCTTGGACCATCAAGACACCCCAGAAATAGTAGTTCACAAGAGAGTGACAAACATACAAAAGAAGTATAGAAAAAATGACGATAGTAAGGAAGAGGAAAGAAAAAGCAGCAGTTCCCCCTATGTTCTTTCAGCACAGTATGAACATGTCATTGATAAATCAGCCCTTAGACAATTCTACTGTGTAAGAGAACATGTTAATATCCGCCCTTTGGAAATGGCCTAAAGACACTTCAGACAGTAGCACTGCCCTGGTAGGGGCACGTCATTTTTCTTGCTGATTTTACCTCCAAGGGCAGAAAGTGGAAACGAAAGCAGACAACAGAACATTACAAGAGAGCAGGAAAGGAGGTGAAAGGAGACAATTTTAGAGAAGAACATTTTTCTGTCGCTACCCGGATTCGAACCCGGGACCTTTGAATGAGAGGCCAACACCTTAACCTCTAGGCTACGAGAGCCCCTGAGCTACACTTGTTTAGTGGTTGGGGCAAAAGTTACCATTGTGGTGCAAAAGGACCGACTTCAACTTAATTCTACAGTGGTCTTTAAATCAAACACGTTTGTTTTCAGGGTCACATTGTGCCAGAATTCTCAAGACATGGAAATCTATGCTGCTGGGATTGGGAAGCAGTCCACTCACTAAATGACTTAAATTGTGTCGATGAAAAAATATACCTTTATTATTTATTAATTTATTCCTCTATTCATTTATTTATTTATTTATCTATTTTTAGGGGGGGGGGTAAATTTGAAGTGTGGACCGGGATTAATTGTTCAAAGCAACGTGTTAGCGTATCTGTTCTTAAAATTACGCTTTCAAAAATGGATTCCCAGAATTTGTGCACTGTTCATAGAGTATACTTACAAAGTATCATCCGCAGTCTGTCCAAGTGCCAAGATCTTCTCAGTGCTATAAAAGGCTCAAATACCAGCTGTGGAGCCGCGAGACAACGAGGAAAGGGCGCATTATAGCCAATTAAACATTAATAAAAACCATTGTCAGTATCGACAAAGACACCGGTGGGTGTAGGGCGGCACTAGTGACTAGACCACTCACGAAGAATCAATAGAAGAAATGGAAGGCCCCTTGTCGCCTGTCATTGTTCAGTTGATTAATAGCCATTGTACTTCAAAAGTGGTGTAAATCTAGGAATGACCTGGGGGTCACAGAAGCAAATTAAGTTCCCTTTAAACAAAATTCATATTTTTAACTGCGAAGTACATTTGAAGCATGGGCACGAAATACAAAGTTATAAAGATA
The DNA here is from genome assembly GCF_000002075.1 of Aplysia californica. NCBI lineage: Eukaryota > Metazoa > Mollusca > Gastropoda > Aplysiida > Aplysiidae > Aplysia > Aplysia californica. Next base: position 300,346 of record NW_004797879.1, on the reverse strand, counting down.
TACGAGAATTTAAAAACGAAATATTCCGAGTACAAGTACTTTAAAATTACAAGGACCGCAAAGATGTACGGTCGATCAACTAATCTCACTTTTTCATGCACCATTGTAATCTCTACTAGCATTTTGTTACATAATTAATTGTATGCTCATATCTCTTTAAAATAACCAAACCCCACTGCCCCTATTAGAATGGTAGACAACGAACAATGTGGACCAATGGATTGAGCCCAAGTATGACAGAGACTGAGAGCATGACGGCAGTTAACAACCGTAAAAATAAATGGCGGATCATTGAAAGGCGGTCTCTGCGCCAGAGATGACGCCTCCATGTGTCAGCTATAGTGCCTACTTATTAAAACATCAGTGGTGGGTAATGGGTAAGTGCATTGTCTTCATCTCAGTAGACGTGAGTTTTATTCTATCATGAGTATGATACTTATTATCGGGTGCTTCAATCTTTCTTCAAATGCGCACGCTAAAGATCCCTTGATGGTCCAAAATCGATAAGAGTAGGTTTTGGAATGGCCTTATGCAGCTGCAAGTGGCGTAAAACACTTACCTCCCCCCCCCCCCCCTAAAAAAACAAGCGCGGTCTGAATCTGACAGGCACGTTAAAACAACCATGAATGCATGTGAAAAGATCTAATATCTTGGATCGAACATCCACAACAAATTTCACTACCCCAGAACTACAAAGTTCTATCTGCTGAGTACCTAGTTTAGAGAAATTTAACGTAAAAACTTTTGAGTTTCACACCATGTCATGGCGCTCATATGACCTTATTATGCAGTTGCAAGCGCCGTAAAACCTCTATTAAAACTAAAGAACACCATGTCAAGCTTCATCAAATGCAATTCTCAAAATATCTTGATAACGACTCCGAATAGTCTTACGATTTTGATGGAGCAGACAGAACATTTGGTTTCTAACCTCATGGTCTTGTAACTAAAAACGGTAAAAATGTCAGATAAAACTTTGTAATTCTGAGGTAGCCATTTGTCACCACCGAACAAGTATCCACTTGGCCTCCACAAGAGAGAGTCATCGGTGTAAAATCCAAACGTGTGCCCTGAATATGAGACTCTCGTAATCGTTAAGTCCTTTTCTCTGAGGGCCTCGCCCAACAATATATGAGTAAAACCCTTGATTAACGGCAACATCACCCAATGCTATGGCCCCATTCGGAAATTTAACTATTTTCTTCAGGGCATAGTAATCTGTACTGATACAAAGTCTAAAGCAGTTCCACTGAGGTATTGTGAGAGCTTACCTCTCAAACCTGTACTGTTAACTGTGGTTTCATTAATTTGAGACTTCAGCCTGTCAGAATTTAAGTTCATAGTAGAGACAACACTTTTTGCTGAGCAGCAATTTGATTTTTCATTTTAGTTAGTTTGTTTCTTTCTTTCTTTCTTTCTTTCTTTCTTTCTTTGTCTGTTTGTTTGTTGTTCTTTTGTGATAGACCAGTAGGCATACGTGTAGATGCAGGGGTAAAATGCTTCTATCTTTCATAGACAGACATTGACAGGGTTTTCTGAATGAGATGACAGTACACAATTCTCAAGGTTTTTATAGTGGGGTTATCACTGAAAATGTTGAAATGGTATCGGCCAACGCCCCTATCAACACTATTAGCTTATTTTAGAACTTGGACTTAACGTTAGTATTTTGTTCAAGAGCCTTTGGTTCGGTGTAGAGCACTAACCCAATTTGAGCATGGACTGTTATAGTTACATTTTGGATGCATTCATCTGTCACTGAGTAACATAGACCACGAAACTACCATGATTTGAGGTGGCCTGGCTGGAATGAACAAAACCCCACTCGTGAGAGTCAACAGAAGGCTTCCTTTCGAGGACTACATCGAGAAAGTGCAGGAACATCAGGCCGTATCCTCATTTTGGTAAAAGGGTCATTCAAGTAGACATCTTTATGCATGACAAAGCCCTTGCTTACAGAACAAAAGCCTTTAGACAATTCTTGGAAAAAGCAAATCATACCAACGAGGGAGTCGTCATCCATCAGTAAATAGCCCCGATATGAATCCTACAGAGATGTGGAGCAGATACAGCAGCTGAAGAAACGCCACTTTGGTCCCAGTTCAGACATTTTTGGTTTGCAAGTCACAGTGACATCTGAGATTAAATGGTCGCATTTAAGGACAAGCGGGCTAACCCAGATTTCGGAGGTTTCCAGAAATCTTGACCTACTCTTAAAGTGGGCATTGCCCTGCCTATAGGAGAAGTTTGGTTCCATTGATGTGTACATTTGTTTGGTTATAGAGAAAACTCTCCTCGTCTTTTAATGAAACCGAAAAAGGGGTAACAAAAATGACCGTCTTTGTACATGTACACGATTTTTGTTCTTCGGTTTTAATGTTGAGAAAATGTGCCGATGACTTTTTTGTTGAATTTATACACACTTCATGATTAACCATTCATAATTAAAACATCTCTATTGCTTTCCATCTACAACAGGATGCTAAAGTTTTTCTGTTTGATGTAGTCCCAGTCTCTTGACAATGAGCTTAGCTTCACGTAATAGAGAACTAAAGCGGATTTGCAATAAGTAAGCCTACTCCACACAATACATTGCTGCAGTTAAAAATAAGCATAAAATTCCAATTTAAAACTACCTCAATTCACTGATACAATACAACAGCGCTTGCTTCATTATATATCTGATCTCCACACATAAAACACAATAAATGAACACAATACACAAAAGATCATTAACAGTCAACACGCTCAAAACTTCATTCAAGTGTATACACACTATCTAGGCTAAGCCCAATGACATCATCACAGTAACGCCGCTTAAGATCATCAAACGATAACAGCCTACTTGTGACACCTGTAAAATCATACAAATCATATGGAGAGAGATCTTTCTCATATCTTGGTCCATTTATGTGGAACAGATTACCCATGAAACTAAGACAAATAAAAACACTTGATAGCTTCAAAAGACATCTTAAACATTTTCTGTTCCTACAGGCCTATCCTTCATAAGCTTTTAACGTTATCTTTCATTATAGTTGTTCTGTTCCTATGTCTGGATGAAAATAGTCTCTGTGAGTGTGTGCGTGCGTGTGTGTGTGTGTGTGTGTGTGTGTGTGTGTGTGCGTGTGTGTGTGTGTGTGTGTGTGTGTGCGCGCGCGTGTGTGTGTGTGTGTGTGTGTGTGTGTGTGTGTGTGTGTGTGTGCGTGCATTAATGTATATTGCATGAGAAGAAAGGAAGTAGTAAGAAAGGTTTTTGAAAAATGGGTATTCCAATGTAAAGCGCATTGAGCTACTTTTTTTGGAAATGCGCTATATAAATGTTATATATTATTATTATTATTATTATTATTATTATTATTATTATTATTATTATTTTAACCAATGAAAACAGAGAGCCTTATATGGGGGAGGGGTTGGGGGAAGGGAGGGCGTGCTCTATCGACGCCTTGGCCTGAAGCTGTGAGGGGTGTGTGTCAACAGTTAAGCAAGCGACACCTAATCACGTTGTACAATGCGGCTTCAGCCTGCGAGCCTAATGGTCTCCATCAGTTGCTCTGTCTCGGCCTTGATCCTCGTGGCACCAGTGGTATTAAGTCTGTAGGAAATTAAGCGCTGGGACTTAAGGGACAAACCAATGAAAATTGATTTTCCCCGACGGAAGGAGCGCCTGATTGGACAGAGCAATAAACTTAATAAACAGTAGTAGACACCCAGACCAATCAGATCACTTTTCGAATTATTATGCCTCAGATGTTTCGTTCGAATGGTCGTGGAGTTTCGCTTTTTATATCGGAATACATCTTTACGTTTATCCCTATAAACATTTTTGAGGAATGTTTTGTTTTGATTTTAGTTACATAAGTAACTGCTTAGTGAGGAAAACCAGTTAAAGCTAAAGCTGCAAGCCCCATCCCATAGTACGTCACTGCACAATGGTACTCTTTGTCCAAAATGTCCCTTTAGTAACGCTAGAGCTCACAGATGAACCTCATCTTGTGAGCACAACGAAGGTTGTTGGCTTTTAGGCTCTTGGCTTGGATTTCCACGCATAACTCATAAAATGAATTGGGCTGACCTGTGGAACAAAACCAAAAAAACACAAAAATGTAGTCAGAAATAATAAGGAGTAAAATATCGGTGTTTAACGACGCCTCTATCAACACTATTAGATAATTTAAAAGGCAGGACCTCTGAATTTAATGTTCATCTCCAATAAGACGGATCTAAATGTTTGAGAGCATCGGAAACTCAACAAAACGACTTGATTTCAGGAACGCCCCGTCAGAATATGAACCAAGGCCATCGGCTCTGTAGTCCAGCAAGATATTAACGTAGGTGACAGAGCGCCCAGAAATACAACACCAAGCTTTAAAAAAAACTGGCCTCTGGGAACGGAACTGTCCTTTTTGTTCTTTTTGTATTGTTTCTGAAATCCAAAGTTCAGACAGTGCTGCCACGCCATGGCTTCAATCTTGAACTTCCTGCCTATTATAAGAGTTGTGTTGTCAGCCAAGCTAGGTATTTTTCCTCTTGGGCACTCACAACCAGAAATGTGACTGGCAATATGTTGCTATCCTAGCCGGCAGAACCATTGAATAGAACCCGTAATATCAAAAGGCTGAAGGGGTTAGTAATCCTTTTAACCTAAGTCGGTGTATGCCCCCCATCCAAATCAATGACACAAGAGGAAATTAGGATAGTCGGGTTCGAAAGTGCAGGAAAATACTGTTTCTGCTTATCACTCTTTCATCTTGAGACGTGCTATAAGTTTTAAAATACAATACGGCACACATAACACGAGTACAGAAAACACGAAATCACGTATAATTCGTACAATTTACCATCGCCAACTAATATCTCCTTAATTGTTCGCTATATAAACTACCTTAATTATGGGTGTGTCGAACACATTTGTCAACCCCTTACGTGTCTGAGTTATCCGTACCCGGCTGTAATTAGAATGATAATAGCCCATTTCTTATTACCCCTGTAGGACCTTTGAGCTATAATATTAGAGATGGCATACTTACATGAGTACAGACACAGAATCGTTTTTCCACAAACACAGACAATCAACTGGCCATTGTTTGTTGTCAATTGTGTCCTGGGTTGTTGTTTTTTGGTTGTTGTTTTTTGGTTGTTGTTGTTGTTTTTTTTTGGTTATTGTTCTTGTTGTTGCTATTTTTTTAGGGGGTTGAGTTGGGATATCTTACCTAGCCCCAAAACACCCTTCTCCTACCAAGTACTCACCTTAACACCATGCAACTACATTATTATAAAACTGATTTCACTAACCACTCTGCCTCTGAAATCCACGGGTGTGTTCTTTTCTAGAATTCATGACCTTAATGAAACTTTATTTCAATTTTATGTTTCTTAACTCATTGAAGACGAGCATTCTGGTCATTTGACATGGCTTGAAGACTTCCTGTTTTAAACCAAAACTTCTTTGTTCATACAGATTTTCCAATGCTGCTTTCTTTATCTTAAAAAGCCCGGCAACAACATATTGTATTCTATGAAATATATGCTGTATTATCTTTTTGGGTTCTCGCCTGTGTATGGGGGTTCCCAATGTCCTGCAACAGTGTCTTTAGTCTGCTGGTGATCTGACATATATATATATATATATATATATAATATATATATATAATATGTTATATATATTTCGTTTCTTCGTTTAATTTGACGTCAGAATGAAAGGCGAGAGGTCATTAATTTGTTCATTAAAATGAAAAAAACTAAAACTATGCACTGAACGAACCTGAACTGCTGAAGAACAGCAGTCGATCTGTGCACGCAAGGAGGTGCTATTCCTATTCTTCTTCTGGAAAAACGAAAGAGAGCTTCAAAACAGACTGCAGCGCCATCTGAAGCAAAGAGCGGACTTCCGGCGGACACTTTTTTGGCTGAGTGGCCGATCTTGTTATGTACTATCTTTAATCTATACGAGTCGCACACTTAAATTTAGCACCAAGTAAGAAAAGAAAACATGAGGCTAGATCTATATGGGTTGCACACTTAAACTAGTGCTCAGTATTGCAAAACAATGCGCGATATTATCGAACGGAAGTACGACTTGAAATAAACAAACCTGGTGGATTTCCTCAAATTGCAGAGGCAGAAGCGTCGGCCTACAAAAGCGATCGGCGAAATAAAGAAATTTTCCTTTTTGCAGCAAAACTGTTTCAAAACTGAAAAAACGAAGGGCGTCATGATCTGGAGAATATTTTTAAGAATCTTTTGGCGAAAACAGCATGTCGATCGATGCAGCCATTAAAAAGCCTTTCAAATAGAAAAATTCGGCCACCACAAATAGATTATATATATATATATATATATATATATATATATATATATATATATATATATATATATATATATGTATAATCTATTTATATATGTCGGATACGTCCTCAAAGAGTTAATCCTGTACTGTCGGCTGTTTCGGCTGACATGATGTCTTTATGTTTCTCTACTATAATTAGAGTTCTTGTAAAGGACAAAAAATCACCAAAAAGTATGCACGCCACTGTAAATGGGCGGGAGGATGTAGAAAGTCTGGGGGCTCTCGTGGTCTAGAGGCACGGTGTTTTTCTCTCATTCAATAAATCCCTGGTTTGAAACCTGACAGGTACCGGAAAATGTTCTTCTCTAATTTTTTCCCCCTGTCACTCACACCCTTTCCTGCTTTCTAGTAACGTTCTTTCATCTGCTTTCATTGCCACTTTCTGCCCAATCCCCCCTCCTTTATGGGCTCCTGACTCTTTCTATTGCTACTCTTAGCCTCTGCTTTTTTCAGACACACCCGCGGTCTTAGAGTAGATAAAATCTAACACCCAGTCTTCTCAGATGAAGGCAAAAAATTCGCAGAGTTCCGCGCGCAAGTTGCGCATGTTAAAGATCCCTTGGTGGTCCTAAAATCGATTAGAGTAGGCTTCGACTGCCACCCAGGCTGATTTCAACTTGATTTCCTACCAAAACTGAAACTGTTTCATCTGAAAACAACCGACTTGTGTCCTGCGAGTTCATGACCGTATGCAGTTGAGAGTGCCGTAAAACTCTTACCAATACAAACATAGAAAGTTCACTGTTCCTCTGGCAAAGACGGCGAATTCCCCGTAGGTGCTGTGCTACTGGTTGGAAAGGTAACTTTTTAAAATCTCTCCATATCTACTACGTCCAGGTTCCTCGTCAATGCACATTATGTTTCTATCAAAGCTGAGGGCTGGAAAAAAATTCGAAACCCAGATAAGTGGCACCTTTTTAACTGGCCTATAAGTGGCTAGTAGGGCCAAAATTATTCGTAAACTCAAAAAAAAAAAAAAGCCAACAATGTTTACTTGCCTGGCATGAAAATCAGGTCCCACATCTCTGCAGATGGTTTTGAATTGTCATCAACCCAGCGAAAATCAGGGAACGTTTCAGCAACAAGGCCAATTTGAAGGTTGCTAAAGGTCTCTCTCACGACACCCTGAAGAATGGCTAATTTCTCTTTCGATTTTATCGTTGTCAAATGACTGCCGAAACCTGTGCATGAAAAACAGGGTATAATATACAGAGTGATTTTTTTAAAAATTTTAATCGCCAAAAGTATCACGCGATAATTAAAAAACGGAAAACCACAGAAAACGCTAGCTTGGACACATGTGCTGTAGATCTACATACCTTCAAGTTCTTATTTCATGTTTTACAAATGCTCAATGCGGTTACCACCGACAGCACGGACAATATCAAGCTGATATGAGAATTCTTCCCAAACGCGCCTCTGGATGTCAAGGTCCACCGTGTTGATTGTAGCTGTTATTCGATCTTTTATATCATCGATGTTTGCTGGAAAAGGTTGAACATAAACTTTGACTCTAACATACCCCCGCTAGAACAGGCTATTCACTTCACTGCAAGTGCAAGCAAATTCAAATGACTTCATTTTTCAATAAGATGGAGCAATGCCTCATTGGCATCTCGGGGTTCGGGCTTATCTGAATGAAATACATGTATGTGCCCCCGCGGTGGATTGGTAGGGGAGGCGCTAAAGACCTCGCTCTCTTCACTTGGCCTGCCAGATTTGGAGACCTCAATGAGAGGGACTTTTTCTTGTGGGGGTATGTCAAATGTCAGAGAGACTTAGTTTATGTTCTACCGCTTCCAGCAAACATCGATGACATAAAAGATCAAATAACACCTACAACTACAATCAACGCGGTGGACTGAAACATCCTGAGGCGCGTCTCATATCGGCTTGATGTTGTCCGTGCTTCCGGTGGTAACCCACATTGAGCACTTGTAAAACATGAAAAAAAAACTTGAAGGCATGTAGGACATCACATGAGTCCAAGCTCTGAATTCTACTTCTTTTTTTTTTTTTTTTTTTCATTGTTCAAATATTGCTGGACGATTTTGGTGTATTCTTTTTTAATCACCCTGTATAATATAATATTTTATACAGGGTGATAGAAAAAGAAAGACCCGATTTCATTACGCAAAATTTTAATGAGAAAAATCAAGAGAAAACTAATGTTAAGTAATTTTCTTTCATTGCAATAAATTGCTATGTGAGTTTGTTTTTGTTGCTGTTGTTTGTTTGTTGTTGTTCTTGTTGTTTTCTGGTTGGGGTTGTTTTGTTTGTCTATTTTTTTATTTTATTTTTTTTTTTCGCCCCTTAACGAAAACCTTTTTTTTTTTTTTTTACAGAACAGAGTGTGTTATCTTTGCACTCATGCTTCTGATTACTGAGACACTATCAGGAATGATAGATAGATAGATAGATAGATAGATAGATAGATAGATAGATAGATAGATAGATAGGGCGAATGGGATATGTGAGAGAGAGAAAGAGAGTAGGGGAGTGAGACATAATGAGAAGAAGAGAGAGGAGATAGAGAGTGAGAAAGAAAAGAAAAGAAAGAGAGAGATAGCAAGAGAGATAGAGAGAGACAAGAGAAAGAGAGAGAGAGAGAGAGAGAGAGAGAGAGAGAGAGAGAGAGAGAGAGAGTGGGTGAGAGCGAGAGAAAAAAAAAGAGATAGAAGAATGAATAGTAAAATAGACCTAAGGGCATTTGGCATGTGCGTTCGAGTATAATAATGTGCTTGCTAGTGTGTCTGCAAACTATAGGAAGGAACAATAAATGTCCATTGATTTGTGTGACAGACAGACAGACAGACAGACAGACAGACAGACAGACAGACAGACAGACAAACGTACATACAGCCAGACAGACAGACAGACAGTTACGTACTGCTGCAAATTTCCTTGGCCGTTGTTGCATTAGCTATGGTGTGTGATACCCACAGGCAAGCAGACACGTTGTCATGTGATCGAATCTGAAACCCTGGAGTGAAGTTGCAGGGGACAATGTAGTCAAGGTTCCCTTCAGGGTGCGCAGCTGGTTTTGGGAAGAAAAGAACACATGTTGCTAGTGCAGCTGGGCCCATGCGACTTTACTGTTCAACATTCATGATTTTGCACCATTCAACTAATCTCAGCTGTTCGAAGCGTCGTAGTGCCATTCGGTGACTTTTTTAAAACAGAATATTGATGGATTTTCATCTCATTTTTCTCAACCTGTAGTAAAATTAGAGCTTTTCCTCATCTGTACATATTATATTTGTGAAAGTCCGTCACTTTCGCCGCCTAAAACTTCCCAACCCCTTAACTTTCGAATTTAACAAAAACTAACGGTGATTCAGAATCTTTTAAAGGGTGCACAGTTTTATTGACGAGCCTGAAGTCACTGTAGTTTAATTTTCAGTTTTTCATTACTTTCGTTTAGATCTAATCTTGGGAATGTCCGTCTTCTAAGACACCATTGTAAACAAGTGAAGTTTTCGTTCACTAACCGGGCGCACCTTTGAAATTCTGGAGTTTACAACCATGAAAGAGGAATAGAGAATCAATCTATACATCTCAAAATCTAGACCTTCTAATTTGTTGGATCTCTCAAGCTTTATTGCTCCATTCTAGTAGAGTGTAAGTATAGTAGACCAATGACTTTTCAGTAGATGTTAAAGCAGCGATCATTCCTTTCATCGAAAGGCGGTCCAGCTAGTTGTATTATATGTCATTGTCTTTCCATTTATTGGGTCTAGCCCCGCCTCTGTGACTCTAATCTTGAGAGAGGTCAGCGAGACATAAATTAGGTCACGTTTTAGTGGAGCCTCTGAACCGTGTTTCGTGGTTAAAGTGTCATTACTTGAATGTGCAATTCCATTGTAGGATGAATGAAGCTGATTGTTGGTTTACAAACGGATTCATTTAGTTAATCCAAAATGATAAAAAAGGTAGCGGAGGAATAATGTTAAATCCTCAGAAACTTACAGATTTTTAAACTATACAGCATCTCATAAACTAAAGCATTGACTATCTATCTTTAACCTGCGATAGCTTAATTGGTTGTGCACGCCCATCTTTGCTCATTGTAGTCTGATGAACCTGCCCTAAATACTAAATTGTACGCTTAAATTTCGTGTTCATTTCATAGGCTTCGTGGCTCTCAAGCCATGAAACTTTAGTGGGCATGCTTTACTTAAAATAAAATGTTTTCCACGTGTAAAGCTTCGGATAGAGGAGGGGGGGGTCCTTTGCATCAAGTAAGTACTATATCTATTTAACTATTTTACTTACACATGTAGTAATTTGTTCAATGCTATGTAAATCACTTCAATACAGTGCAGCCTTACCCAACTTGCACAGCTGCATCATCTTATTGTAACTGAAACCGTTACAAACGTGCTTCGACGTGGAGCACTCCACAGCGCATTCCAACTTGGAACGTGCTTTGAGCTCTTGCCCTACTGGTTCTGCATCATTTGAAGATGATGACGTTATTTTGTTAAATATTTTCACGTTGATTCCCACACAGGATACAATAATGTCGTCTGCCTTGAACAGAACTGTGGATACAGACAAGTAAAAAAAACAACCTTTATTATTATTTGCATAGTGGGTTAACTCGTTAACTCGTTAACTCGTTAACTCGTTAACCCCCCCGAGCGAACTTTTCAATGAGCGAAACGCTGAACGAGCGCACGCCTCATCGTGAAGAAGTAATCTGGAATGATATGGAATGATGTCGCCGAAAATAACCTCCATGTCCAAAAGTGTCCAGCCAAATGGTCGGGGAGCCTAAGAAGGTTATTTTACAATCTAGGTACATTTATGTAAGAACACTACTCTAGGGATTTGGAGTGGGCGGGTCATCTGCATCGACGTCTAGACTAAATATCATGCTCTATCTGTTCTGCCCATACTCATATAAGCAGATCTTAACCTTTGTTCAAGATACTATAAGTAGAATTTAATGCTTTTTTAAGATAAAACCCAACAAGAATATATTATACTTTAAATATATTTGAATGAGACCCCAAAATATACAAATTCCAAAACAAATGAATTTAAGAAGCACAGAAACCAAGTATCAAAAACAAACAAATAAACAAACAAACAATAACAACGATTACATAAAAAATACAGTAAAAAAAAATAAAGAAGACACGCCCTAAACAAAACGCCAAAGATTACATGACAATTATTGAATTGAAAAGCCTGAAGGCCAGAAGAAAGGGAAACATAAAACATTGAAAATAGGGTGGTCGAGGATACGGATTACCGTACTTCAGTTGTCGAATAATAATTATCATTAACGTAATAAGTTCACTTGACTAAAGAGGGGTAGATCTAATCAGTATGGTACTTACGGCTAACAATAACCAAAGCCGCGACACTGTGCTTCATCATGAAAGCATCAGGGTGTTATACTCTCAGGCCTTCGTTCTGGGTGCAGGTGCAACGAATTCATGTGCCAAGTTATTATCCTTACTCCAGTGCGCAATGGGACTGTCATTTGAGTCAAGAAAAGGCAAGGTAGGATGGACGCAATGCAATTCGCCTCCCCCCATCACGCTACAGCATTACCTGCGGAAAGTTTGATCCTTAACTCGCCCTCCGTTTGTAATCGATCATTTTAAATATGGCAGAAGTAGGGTATCGATACTTGTATGATCATTCACATCTCTGAGTATTGTGTGTGTGTGTGAGTGTGTGTGTGTGTGTGTGTGTATGTGTGTGAGCGTGTGAGTGTATTTTTGAAGTACTATGTCATAGTAATCCTTGCTCACCATATGGAGGTAGGAATAAAACTTCAGACAGGGTAGATCTATATAATTATCATTTTACGTTGGATATCAATTATTGAAATAGGATAAGAATCAGTGAGGGCTGAGATAAAACATCTTAATGCAACATTTTAAAACCCATTCTCAAGGTCTCGCCCGGACGCGAGCTAGGGCAATTGAAACATCTCGGTAGTAGAGAATCTTTGGCAGTGGCAAATATAGTAAATAACAAGATGGGCCACTCAGCCAAAAAAGTGTCCGCAGGAAGTATGCGCTTTGCTTCAGATGGCGCTGCAGTCTGTTTTGAAGCTCTCTTTCGTTTTTCCAGAAGAAGAATAGGAATAGCACCTCCTTGCGTGCGCAGATCGACTGCTGTTCATCAGCAGTTCGGGTTCGTTCAGTACGGAGTTTTAGTTTTTTTAAATTTTAATGACCTCTAGCCTTTCATTCTAAAGTCAAATTAAACGAAGAAAACAATCACCCTTTCCTCCGGAAGAGGTTTTTTTTGTCAGCGTAACCATTTTTAAAAAGGCGTTCTTCCGAAATTAATTTTAAAAACTTGTTAGTTTCACTTTGATTTTTTAAACTCAAGTAGGATAACTCTGTTCGCAAAAGGTGCGCTTTTGTGAAGAGGGCGCCACCGAATTTTGAGGACACTTTTTTAATTGGCTCAAAGAGAGAAGTGGCCCATCTTGTTATGTACTATCTTTGGCAGTGGCTAGTATTCGATGTCTCTGCAACTGCCTAATTTAGCCATATCGATACCAACGGGGGGGGGGGGGGGGGGGTGTGATCAGCTTCCCCGACAGGTAGGCCTAACTTATTTTATGACCGGGGGGACGAATTCGAGATCCCCTCGGTAGGATAGTGCAGTGCGCACTCAGCTGTAGAGAAACTGGCGATGAAATGGGGATCTCACGTCTCAGTGCTAGTCACGCTTGACTGTGTAAACTGTCCAGTATTCAGCGCATTCGTCGACAATTGTATTTTGTCCAAGACAATGAGCATCCTCTGTCTAGTGCTACTACTAGATCTAGTAACAGTGGCGTCGCCTGGGTTGCGGACAAGGTGGTGCATACATCATTGGAAAGTGAGCAAATGGACAATAGACTTAGTAGCTACTATTAAGATTTCTAGAGAAAGTCAATTAGAATCTGCAGGATATCCCGTAATCTACATCTATCGATATTTACAACTGTTTCTAGATGAAACCGCATAAAGGCTGCAATAAAGTGAAACAATACTAACAACTTACTATGCTCACAATCTGAGAAGATTTAAAGATTTCTAATTACAAATGTACTTCGTGCAGCACCAGGACTTTCTACACAGTAGAGGGAGACAACAGTTTCTATACCCATTCTTCATTGAGTCACCGTAGACTCTACTAGTGTAGTAGATAGGCTAGTGGAAAAACTTGGATCAAATTTTTAGCTTACACCAATTTGGGGCTGCAAAGAGCAGTTTCTTGCACCTTTCTTCTTGTGCGGGAAGAACAATGCTTAGATTTCTCTACAGTGACAAAAATAACTTTGGTACAAAGATTTTGCTTGCTCCCAGCAGACACTACCGCAAGCGATACGACGAGCATAAACTATCCTCGCCGTCTGTCTCTTCACTGGCGCAGCCAGCGAGTGATGGATCGCAAGGATGTAGTAGGCCTCATGTAGATGTAGATCTAGAGCAAGAGTACTGACTGGTTCAGAACAATTAGAAAAGGAGGGGGGTGAAGGCCAGGGTTAGGTGGAGCGCTTGCACCAATTGCACCAATGGCGCCCCGCCACTGCAAGTTCATCTTTTCCTGAGTTGGGGGAGGGGGGGGGTAATTCCCCGTGTTTTAGGACAACGGATTTATACCCATCTGATTCTGTTTCCTTGTTGAACAAAATACAAGTTTAAGCGAAAGCACGGTTATGAAAGGGAGAAACTGAACTAAAAAAGCACCCCAAAAAAAAGCCCCCAACAATTATTAGTTGCGACTCACCGACCACGTTTAATTAAAATGTACGTCCTTTTGCATACTTCTCTGCGCTCGAAACTTATGGAAGTCGTAACGACAAAACGGGGGTCTCCATGTGTATCTAGAGGCCGGTGGACACTTGGCAAAAACAGCATCTGGACATGGATGGCTGGTGCCTCTATAAAAATAATAAATCATTGATTATCAAGGTCGGTCGTGCACAGGTGGGTGGGGCGACAAGTGTTCTATCGTGGCAGGGAGCGGAGATGTTTCCTCTCTTGGCGCTGCTGCAAGACTGGCTGCAATATAAATGTTCCGCGCAAGTTACCAATCTGCGTAGTCTTCAGACGGGCGCGCAATTATACGATCTTAAAATGCGCAGCATTGCGTGGAAAATAAAGATGCATAACCGATCTCAACCAGCAGAACCTACAAATGCCACCACCCGAGTGCCGACCGAGTCCTGGTTATTATACGGGGTGCCCACTTCGGCTGGATCGGGCCGATCGCCCGACTCGATCGCCTGAAACAGAAAATAAACACGTCTGTTTTTTAGGCCAACGGGTCGGGGCGATCGGCCCGATCGGCCGATCCCAGCCGTAGTGGGCACCCCGTATTAACGTGTCAAAGCCAGAAAATGGCCCACGGCCAACAGAGTTGAATCGTAGTGTAGTCGTTCGTTGTACTGGTGCGTAATGAGGACAGTTTGTAAAAGATGGGTAACTTCCTTTATAGAGACTGCAGCTATGTATATTAACGGGGCGGGGGTTAGAATTGTGAATGGACTGGTGGAAGGAGGTGGGTGTGTGGGAGGAGGGGTGAAAAGGGTGTGGAACGGGACAGAAAAGGGAGAAAGAACGCGAGAGTATGGCGTATAACCTAGACGCTCAGAGAACGAAGTATCATCATCATCCAGTGCCAGATCTGCGACAGACATCGGCGATCAGGGTTTTCCATTCATTCCTTTGCTCGGATGCTCTAAAAAAAGCTACGTTTCCCTTATCTTTTCCTGTTACCCATTTGTTCAGGTTCCTTAAGTATGTTGTTCTGGGCCTGCCCCTACTCCAAAATATAAGAACGTATTTGTAGCTAACAACCGTTTTTTACCTCTTGTCTCTGAGCGTCATACAAATAACATGTCGGGTCGCGTCGGGTTGATCAATGTGCGCTCTACAAGTTGTTACCTTAGAATTTAAAAAATCTATCTAACATTTGTGGCCGTTCTGAGTTACTAAAACCATGAGGTCAGAAAGTAAAAGGGAGGCACCGTGGTGGAATCAGGCGCTCGTCAAAATAATTAACGTGACGAAACTGGTATTTTTCCGCAGGTTTGGGAATTTTTTTCCAATTTTTGTTTTTTGTCTCAACACCTTCCATGTCCATTAAAGAATACATTTATGTGTGGATTGTACTGAAAAACGTCAATTAAAGGCATTTCTTTAAAAAATGTAAATGTTCTGTTTCCACGTACTCACAAGCAAAAGAAACAACTAAACTTTGGCGGCCATTTTCTCGCTAATTGTAGTAGAGTGGCCGGTTCCTTTCTACACCGCCTTAATTTTCCAAACTCGAAGTCATGTACCCATTACTGCTGGGTGGGTAGGAGGGGGCGAAACACATCCGTGTCCGAACAGAGGCTCGAACCCGGACTTTCCGCTTCGGAAACGAGCGTACTAACTGCTCGGCCACCGCACCGTTCATCCACAGTAGGATCCCAAAATGCTACTCTTTGCTGTGGTCCCGGTCTCTTGACAGTGAGCTTATCTTCACGTAATAAAGAACTGATGCCAGTTTCCAATAAATATTCCGCACGATACACTGCTGCATTAAAGAACAGCCGTGAGATTCCAATTTAAAATTGCCCCAACTCATTGATACAATACAACGGTGCTGGCTTCAGTGGTTGTCTGATCTCCACACACAGGACACAAGTCCACACTGTACGCAAGAGAACACTAACAGTTAATAAGCCCAAGCCTCAATTCAAGTGAAAATAATCTAAGCCCAACTACACCATCACAATGCCACAGCTTAACCAAAGAAAACTCAGAGAGCCGAATTTTTAAAAATGGGGAGGGGAGGGGGGGCTCAGTCTACGCTTTGGCCTGGAGCCACCACCGAGGGCAAATTTGGTGTCAACAGTCAATGGCACGATGCTTCATCACGTGACACAGTGCGGCTTTAGCCCCGTAGCCTGATAGATCTACCATTTGCTTATAAGTATCGCCTTGAGCCACGCAAGGTCATGACCCCGGTGATATTCTGTCGGTGGGAATTTAAGTGCTGGGGCTTGAGCGTCAAACCATTGAAATTTCATCCTTCCCAAGGGACGGAACACCAGATTAGACAGAGCTATTGTCGTGGTAAATAGCAGTAGACACACTGACCAAGCATGAAAATGGAGATTGAGACCGTAACAAGAGCGCTTTGCTGGCTTCAAAATGTCAGACCAAGAACTACCATTATTGTCCCAGACTCCCAGAGCATCCTTCGAAAGGTTGAGAAAGGACTGCTTCGGAGTGAATGGATGGATCCAATACAACACATCACTTAGAGCCATCACGTTGATATTCCGCCCGCGGCACTCTGGAGTGAAGGGCAATGAGGAGGCTGATAGGCTGGCAGGTAGTGCTGTGGTTGATGGTGAGGTGAAATTCGACAAAGGAGAAGTTTTGAAGACCCTGGAGGAAAACTTGCGAAATAAGGAAGACATGGAGATAGCAGAGCAGAACACAATCATTAGGGTGCGGGAAATGGGGATAGAGAGGGGAGAAGGAAGAAAGGAACGATTATCTGGAAAGGAAAGACGTCACTATAGTCAAACAGCCACAGGAACAATCAGTATGAATACCATGCAGGCTTTAGTGCTGAGAGGAACTGAGCACGTATGGACCTGTCCGGTGTGCAATGATGTTGTTGCCGAAGACAAGTAAGACAGGTAAGTAAGACACAGACCAATCAGATTACTTTTCGAGTTGATATACCTGTCAAGTTTCGTTTGCTAGTTCGTGGAGTTTCGCATGTTATCAGAATACATTATTACGTTTTGTCCCTTTAAGGATTGTTCTGAAATGTTTTGTTTTGATTTTAGTCAGAGAAGTAACTTTTTGGTGAAGAAACGAATTAAGGAATTGGGCAGGTCTGGGAATAAAAGCACATTCCTGCGTTTCATAAATTCCAATCTATAGGAATATAAATGTTTAGTTTTAATTCGTGGGCCTAGCAGTAAAATATTGACATGTTTAAATTAATATGGTTCAATCGTAGGTTAAGAACTGCCTAGACATTTGTCTAGACAATGCTGTTGGGGTGTAAAAAAGTCTATGCTGCACGCAGCTTCTGTGGACGGACTTCTCTAAGGACTCCGCTCATGAATAATTCTGCACCCTTGTGATGTCTAAGGGGGTTCAAATGGCGCGTGCTCGACTTGAAACGGTCGCTTTGCTGCCTTGGAGCTCTTAGTTCTGATTAATTATAAACCCTAACTGGCCCTCGACTAAAAAATATTTAAAAACCCAAACTGCCGGTAAGTCTTTACCCATACACTCAGCATTCATCTCGAACTTTGAGGAGAACTTACGATTAGTCGAGGATGGTGAGTTGGTTGGCGTTTCACTGTTAGAACCGCATGCTAAAATATGTCTGCCCTGTTAGACTGCGAACGAACTAGTAAATTGTATTGTTCCCTTAAACAAATTAATTGTATGGTTGTTGTTTGTTTTTTTTATATTTACGTATTTTTAGCCTCCCATCAACCCAGTTTTAATCATTTAGTTGATTTAGGAGGTGGGCTTCGACCCAGCCGAGGGTGAGCGCCTGAACGTTACACCACAGACCAGAGCTGGGGCCCGCTTAAATCCCCCCCCCTTCAAAACCCCCCACCCCCTAAGTGCATACACCGCAGACATTAGTAACCTAAATCATAATACATTTATATAAATAGGACACGTTTAAATAGAAAATACTGAACGGGACTATTCTTCAAATGTTATAATAATATGTAATGATTTATTTTAAAGGAAATGAAAATGAAATGAACACAATCCACCAAATTTATTTACACAGAAAATCCAGGTAATATTATTCAGTTTTTCATGAAAACGTATAGCATATCTAATAAGTCGAAAATTGAGCTCAATTCAGAGAATGGATGAGCTGTACCTATTACAGTCGAGGCACTTTTCTCAATTTTAGTCGCTGTTGATGACACTAAAGTCCAATTCCCGTGGTACTTCCGACCCGATGCTACTAAAATAAGCTTATAATATTATGATTATTGGTGGTGGACTCCCTCTTGATAGATGATCCAGGACCTGGGTCTCTTGGGTCCTCCCGTTGACCCGGCCCTGCTACAGACGCTGGTGCTCAATTTGTGTTGATAACACGTAACACTTATACCTGTACTGTAATTGACTAACCGACAGTTTGTATTATGTTCCACCTTTAAAGTGTCTACATTGAATTTTGAAAACTTCATTAAGGTCACTTTTGTCTACGTCTGTATAGCACCAGGTAGTGTAACAGGAAGAGAGAGGACGCAATGTCTGCACTTTTTCCTTATCTGAATTTATGTCACGTCGACACAGTTTATATCATTTAGGAGGCGGACTATTTCGACCTTACCTGTGAGGGCCAACCCAGGCGGAGAAGAGATACGTTGACCCTGGACAGATGTGGAGATACTCGATAAACATCCCCCCACCCGCCCCCCACCCCCACCCCCCGACGCGAAAATCTAACGTATGCCTTCTGCCTGCAACAACGAATTGCTTTACCACTATTCCTTAGAGGCTACAGAGATGTTTCGCAAACCATACCATTTTTCAGAATGAAAGAAAAAGAGATAGTAACAGTAATATCACGACTCAGCGAGTCACAAAGTTAAGCTCACGTCATCTCCGACGACAGTGGTGCAGTTGGTTAAGAGTAGCTCAAACAGATGAAAACGCGACGTTCGAATCCAACGAAGCTGGGTCAGAAATTTTCTTGTCAGTCCAAGAACTTGTCTTTCTTAAAAACCAGCGTGTCCTATGTACGTACAGTTTGTTTGTTGAATGTTGGCTTGCTGTTGCTTATTTAAAATATATCGTTAGCGTAGTTTTGTCACATTTTTAGGTGAAGCATCACTTTTATTTTTGTTCTTCCTTTTAAAGTAAGCGGACATTATATTCTAAAGTCACGAGTTTATTACTTTTACTTTACTTTTATCCGCCGCTTATACCCTTTTGGGTGTTGCAGGAAGAAAGAAATGTCTCTATGTGTTCGAAATAATCATAATATTATAACGATTACATTACATTTAGGATCATCCTGAAGCGACTTCAGAAACTAGCCAGTGCTTTTTCAGATCAAACCGCTCAAAAATGGACATGATCTCTTCTATTCGTCAGCTACAAGAAAAATGCAGGGAACAACAACTTCCATTACATACTGCGTTCGTCGATCTGACAAAGGTTTTTGATACAGTCAGTAGATCAAGACTGTACATGGTGCTTGAAAAAATTGGCTGTCCCCCTATACGGCTACAGCTCATCATTTCATTCCACGAAAGTATGAAAGCCATCATTCAGTTGGACGATTCAGCACCAAAAAGCTTCAACATCAATGTCGGAGTAAAACAAGGCTGTGTCGTAGCACCAATCCTTTTTAGCACTTATTTTACTGTCCTATTGCAATACGCATTCAAAGAGTCACCAGGGTCTGTCTTCCTCCCCTGGAGAATTGATAGGCCACTCTTCAATCTTGCTCGACTCCAAACCAAGATCAAGATCAACAAAACAACAGTACAGTCCTTCTCTTCGCCGATGACGCTGCCCTTGTTGCTCACAGTGGATCAACCCTACAAACAATGACGGGCCGCCTGTCAACAGCATGCAACGTCTTTAGCTTTGTCACTAGTGTTAAGAAAACAGTCACCCTTTCTCAAGAAGGTGCAGAGCAGAGCCATATATGACTAGACGACAAGGAACTTGAGACAATGGACAAGTTCTGTTACCTGGGGTTTACCATCAGCTCTACTACATCACTTGATAATGAGATCAACATCAGGATAGGGAAAGCAGCATCAACTTTTGGAAGACGGAAAAAACGAGCATGAGAAAACAAAAGATTAAGCTTCAAAACAAAGATCAAGCATGTGTCCTCAGCACATTCCTTTATGGATTTGAAACATAGACCTTGTACAGCTGGCAAGAAAAGTGCCTCGACATTTTTCATCTCAGATGCCGCCGCAAGATCTTAGGCATTTCGTGGCGTGACAAGGTTACAAAGGTTGAAGTGTTGGCACGGGCCGAGGCTACCAAGCTTTAGTTCCGGTATCCTCGGCACGGGCAAACTTCCAGAGCATGACAACTATCCTGAGTTTAAAAAGATTGAGATAGCTGGGCCATGTCAAGAGAATGGACGATAACCGGATTCCGAAGCAACTTCTCTTCGTCGACTGTTACCCGCCTTATGTACCTGACAGTACATGGACAGAGTAAGTAAAAAAGTAAGTGAAAGCGAGAACTGTCTCGAAATCATGGCAAACATTGCCACAACTTGGAAGGTTCTAATTTATTTACAATGGAATTTCATCACTAAGTAATCACACTATTTATAGAATTTTCAAGGTAATCACAGTGAAGATCGGTGCATTTTTGTGCCATCGGCACACAAGAGTATAACCATTCTCGCCTCGAAATTGTAATTATATAATTTTGTCAGACTGCTGAATGATATCCGTCCTCAGTCGATCTGGTCTTTTTCGATGATTGGGCGTTTCTTAATCTATTCAGTGTTTCCCAAAACACAGCAGCAATGGTATTCCGACCAGAGCACAGAGTATCTAAAAGCAGAGAAAAAACTATTTTTCATGTCAAGAAATGGTGGCCACGAAGAATGCTGAACCTTGAACTTTTGGGGTGTCGGTGACGAGAGGTTCTTCCAGGTCATGGAATCCCTTCTCGTCTCACCGGGTTGTGTGATACACCCATGATTCGTCTGCTGTTAATAACAAAGACAATGACAATTTTTATTCATCTCGCAGGGAGAAATTTGTCTTGGTCGTTTACAATGGCAGTAGTAGATGTTACAAAAGTTATGTGCACTCACACATACACACAACAAGGCCCTAACCCTAACCCAAAATGATTTCTTTGAACAGTTCTGACAAGTCCAATATTGCTCAAAGACAAGTAAACAGGCATACCCAATACACATCCTTGACATTTCAGACTTCAGCAGGATCGTAGCTAAGTCAAAACAAGGGTCAACAACGTTGGGTCGGACTTCACGAGGGGGCTCTCGTGGCCTAGAGGTTAAGGAGTTGGCCTCTCATTCAAAGGTCCAGGGTTCGAATCCGGGTAGCAACCGAAAAAAATTCTTCTCTAAAATTGTCCTGTTTCACCTCCTTTCCTGCTCTCTAGCACTGTTCTGTCGTCAGCTTTCGTCTCCTCTTTCTGCTCCCACCCCCTCACCTCCTTTGCCCCCAACCTCTGGGCTCCTGGCTCTTTTTGCAGCCTTTCTACTGCTGCTCTTAGCCCGTGTTCAAGTTGTGCTCGTTAAAGATCCCTTGGTGATCTAAAATCGATAAGAGAAGGCTTCGGCTGCCACCCGGGCAAAAATCAAAATGTCCTACCAACTGAAAATACAATGTATGTCCCGCGCGCTCATATGACCTTATGCAGTTGCGAGCACCGTAAAACACTTACCCAAAAAAAGAACCTCAGGCAAAATTGCAAATGATCAACAAGGGTTTATAGCTCAGTCAAGACACGAGTCCTGAGGGTTAACAAAGTGAGGTCGGACAAAAGGTAAAGTTCTGTGGGGTCACGAAGAGGGTTCAAAGCTAAGACAAGACAAGAGTACTGAGGGTCAACAACGTGGGGTCGGACTTAAGATAAAGTTCTAAATAATCAGCAGCGAATGGTTGGAAATATGTCAGTAAGTCCACCTAAAAGGTCACCAAGAGGGGTCAGAGCTAAGTCAAAGAGTCCAAAAGGGTCAATAACATGGGGTTGGAGTAAAGTTCTAACAAATTAAAAAGAAGTATCAGAATAAAGTTGTAAAGGGTTAACAAAGAGGGATTGGAATAAAACTCTAACATATGCAAGAAGAATTGAGTATATATTCACATTGAATGTTGAAGTGTTTTTCTTACGGCAAACAAGCTTTCCATTTTTTTAAATGGTAGCACTAAACAGGCTTTCAATTTTGTCGAATCAGTGGACTTCAGACTTTTGATCAAGTGAGCAACCATTCGTTTATGGTAACAACAAACTGCAAGGAACATTACAGAATACAAAATCTCCTCCAACAAACTCACACTCAAGCTTAAACTCAGAAGACAGCTCTTCCCACCCCATCCCCCCACCCCTCTTTTAAAAAAATAATAAATCCGAAAACCTACACTGCCCCCTCCATTACCTCTCACCATGGCCATGGCAATATCTACAAAATCCTACTCGGAACCTAGCCTCTATCAACCTACTGTCAATCTCTACAGCCCCAGTGCGTCACTTTAAGCCTGAGTGTGATAATATACGGAAATCGTAGCAACAGAGCACTGTGAGACCTGTTTGACCAAAAAAGGGGCTAGACGTTCTGATGTCACCAAAGTTTGTATTGAAAGTAAGAAACAAAATGTCTTATCCATCTTAATCAGTGACCTTGTATCAAAGCAGCGTCATTGCAAAATCTCCAGCTTAACGTTATACAAGAAACATTGTCCTCTTGAGTCTCCATTATTTTTTGCGGCACTATCAATATAATTTCACATAAGAGAAATAAAACTGCCTAGTCAGCTGTTAAAGTTGTCCGTTGTAGTTATCTGGAGCAACTGATAAATACATTCAAGGGTAGCTGCATGTTGCGGAATTCTAAATGGCTGGCAATTGTTTGTTAGTTCTTGACTGGTTGATTGAAAACTTGTTTCACAGTGCTATTGACACAATTTGATAATGTTGACACAGCACTCTCATTTGGCTGGATGCCATGTGCACAAGGAGGATGCTACCATCCAGGGTGAGTGGAAGGCCTTTCCTGTCTGGACATGATATCCACTTCTTGGGTCGCTGGCAACTGTTGGCTTTGCAGTTTTCTAAGAAGAAAAAAAGTTAGCTCGAGTTACTAGATTTGAGTAATGACAAGTACATAGATGCAATAATATTCACTTAGCGCACATTAAAAATAAAACTACACAGAAAAAGAAAATTTTGATCGATTTCGCTTTTCACATAAATGCAAGAATTACACTTACGTTGAACTAAGACCTGCCAATAGGTATTTTTTCTCATTTTACTGTAATAACAAAGAATCCAACATCGTCTTCATAGACCAGGAGAAGGCTTTTGGAAGAGTAAACCATGGAAAACTCTGGAAGACACTCGAAAAGTATGGCGTCAGAGTACAAGTGTTAAATAATGTCAGAGCTCTATACACCAACAGCAAAAGCTCAGTAAGAACGAAGGCAGACAATACAGACTGGTTCAAAGTAAAATCTGGAGTACGACAGGGAAGCGTTCTATCTCCCCTCCTGTTTATAATACATATGGACACAATAACGCAAGACGCAAACCAAAGCCCAGAAAGCCTAAATTCGCAGACGACCAATGTCTTATTCACGTAAACCAAACAAAGCCTCCAAAATCACACTACCGAACTAAACAACAGTTGCAAAAAATTTAACATGAAAATAAGCACATCAAAAACAGAAGTTATGAAAGTGAGCCGAAACCGTAGTCCCCTGAGCACCCATGTCAATAGTAAACAACTGAAACAGGTGAAGGAGTTTAAATATCTTGGAAGTACTTTTCCTGAAAACGAGTTCATAGGCAGAGAAATAGAAATGCGAACCCAAAAAGCCAACGCTTTCACCTCCTAGCTCACACCCCTCCTATCTCACCAAACCATTTCCATGGACACAAAAAGACAACTTAACACCGCAATATTCATACCAACATTATGCTACCAGTGCCATACCTGGACATTAAGTTAGTAAAACCCATGAAAGCAAAATCACCGCAAGCGAAATAAAATGTCTCCGCAAAACCTTTAACGCCACAAGACGAGACATGCAGAGAAATGAAGAAGTAAGAGCAGCTATCGGCATTGAGTCCTGCCAGCATTACATAGAAAGACAGAGAACAAAAATGTATGGCCACCTGTTACGTATGTGACCTGGCCAACCAAGAGCTTACAACACCAAGCACTCAGGCTATAAAGGAAGAGGAAGGCCACGCAAAAGGTGGATCTAGGGTGTTAAAGAAACATTGAGAAAACATAATATCACAACTGAAAGAGCTGCGGAGCTGGTCTACCGTAGAAAGCTGCATCTCCCGATGCACCCTCGACGCTTAACGATAACAGAGGATGAAAAAGTAAAAGTAAAGTAAGTAAAGTAAAGTTGTTCCCCCATCCGATCCGGACATTGGAGATTGCCTTGTTAGTGAGACAACTTCCTGGGCCTTCGGCATATTGTGGTAGGGTGGCCAGGTCCTTTCCACGCCGCCTTTACTTCCCCAA